>NW_024466769.1:600000-855211 GCF_017591425.1 Ochotona curzoniae
CACTGGGAGCACTCACCCAAAATCATGCTGATTATACCAGATGTTGGATCTGTGTTTGGCCAACTGGAACGTCCAAGTGCGTGAGGCTGGAAACTGGGAAAAGATTCATAGAATCAAAGGCAGGTGGCAATTTCCTTATGCAGTTAGCAGTAGCAACAGCAGCATCAGCAACAGCAGTAGCCAGCAAAACCAGAGTTGGCCTCCTTATATATATGATTTACACAATAGTGTTTTGGGGGCAAAGAGTAAAAGGTGTCAGTGGGCCCACTGACCCACAGAAAATGTCTCATCCACCAGGATCTGCTGGTTACCATAAGAGGCATAGATAAGAGAACAGAGCAGTTTGAAACTCACAAGAAACTTAACAGCTATTTTTCAACCTGCTTACCTGGATTTTCTTGTTCTACTAGGCCACACCCAGCAGCAGCAGAAACTATTAAATGTGTCTGAATTATAGTAGATGGTTAAGCAAGCATCTGCCAGCTAAGCCGCGCAAGATGCTCACCTCCACTACCATTCCCAGATCTTCATGACCTTGGGCAATGGCATAAGATCCTTAATCAGACCAAGGCTCCCACCTCACTGCAAAGCAAGCATAACCACCACAGACATGTCAGTCTATGCTAGGTTTTCTACCTTCCTCTGTTAGCAAATGACCTGACCTCTCCAGCCTTTTCTTTGTCTGTAAAATGAAGCTGATGCTTCCTCTTCCTAGTTTTCCCTTGAGGATCAAGTGTAACAGCACTGGAAGTCTTTAGTACAATGACTTCCTGTTTCACAGCAGAAAAGAATCAGTCTTGAGACAAAAATACTCATTTTCAATCAGTGTTGCAATTGTATACATGCAACAGCTGGCCCCTGAAAACTCTTACAAGCCAGTTCAGCATAATTCTACATATATGAAGTTTCCAGAACAAGCTGAATTAATTTATGGCAAGAAAATTCAAGCTGATGCTTCTTTCTCAGAGGGTAGCAGTGGGAATTGACAAGGAAGGGGCATGAGGGGACTGTCTGGAGTGATGGTCATATTTGACATCTTTTTAAAAATTACTGAAATAGTCTTTACAATAACATCTTAATTTGATTAAACTCAAATTTATATTTTTCATAATCTTTTTTTTGTAAAGATTTATTTATTTTTACTGGAAAGGCAGAGGATATATAGAGAGGAGGAGAGACAGAAAGGAAGATCTTCCATCTGATGGTTCACTCTCCAAGCGGCTGCAACGGCTGGAGCTGAGCTAATCCAAAGCCAGGAGCCAGGAGCTCTTCTGGGTCTCCCACGCGGGTGCAGGGTCCCAAGGCTTTGGGCCATCCTCAACTGCTTTCCCAGGCCACAAGCAGGGAGCTGGATGGGAAGCGGAGCTGCCAGGATTAGAACCAGTGCCCATATGGGATTCTGGGTGTGCAAGGCAAGGACTTTAACCACTATGCTATTGTGCCGGGCCCTATTTTTCATAATCTTAAGCATGTATCTGAACACACAGCCTTTTTGATTCCTTAAACCAACAATATTAATACTTATCTAAGTTAAATGACTTAGGTTTTAGTTTTTAAATGTCTATTTATTTAATTAGTTATTTGAAAGACAGTGTAACAGAGACAGAGGGAAACTGATCTTCCTTTCACTGGTTCATTCCTCATATGGCCACAACAGCCAAGGCTCAGCCAGGCCAAATCTAGGAGACTGGAACTCCATCTGGGTCTCCCACAGGGGGTCAGGGGCTCAAATATCTAGATCATTACCAACATGAATACCTGAGTGAGGACAGCCAGGTCGCATGACAGCACTCTATGAGTGAATCCAGGAGCCAGGAACTCCACATGAGTCTCCCACATGGACGACAGGAGTCCAAGTATCAGGGCCATCTTCTACTCCTTTCCCAGATACATTAGTAAGAAGCTAGAGTAGGGACTGGGACCCCAGTTGTAATCCTGGCTGCTCCACTTCTAATTTAGTTCTCTGCTGGTGACATAGGAAAGAAGTGGAGAGTGACCGAAATCCTTGGGACTCTGCACCCACATGAGAGACCTGGAAGAAATGCCTGGATCTTGGCTTCAACTCAGCTCAGTTCAGGCCATTTCAGCCATTTGGGAAGTGAATCAGTGGATGGAAGTGCTCACTCTCTCTTTATCTCTCTCTCCCTCCCTCCCTCTGGGTAACTCTGAGTTTTAAATAAAATAAATAAATATTTTTTTAAAAAAAGAAGAAGAGGAAGAGGCATGTCAGGACTTGAGCAAGCGTATAGGATGCTGGGATTGCGAGCAGTGGCTTAACCGGATGCATCACAATGCCAGCCCCACAAATGGCTTTCAAACTTGTGAAAACACAATCTAAGACAGCTGAAGAGTAGGAAGTTGCACTGATTTTTAACCACAATAAGAAACCACAAAAACAAAGAATCACATTCTAAGAGGGACTGACAAACAAAATTTCAGTGGAAAACAGAGAAGAACAGAAATTCTGCAGCGCAGCAAGGAGAGTGGACAAACATGCAGCAGGGAAGTTGTATGCCACCACTGATTCCTGCAGCCAATGCCTGGCAAAGAAATGCCATCCTCCCAGGGAAAGGTGAGAAGAGGTTGCTGTAGCCTAAACCGCTGGAAAAATCTGAAGAACTCCACAGTCCACTCTGGGGAGCTATCAGGGAGCAGGGCATCCACTTAGTACCGTGTGGGAAGGCCACACTGCTTGCTTTTCCCCTTCTCAACAGAGTCAGCCTCAGATTGTATTGAGGTGGATCTCCAGCCAACCTCTGTCGTAGCTCAGAGAATGGCAGGTGGCTTGCTCTGGTGACAGGGCAGCCTTCAGGACAGAGCCTGCACCCTATGACAGTGGGAGTTCTGGGCATCAACTGAAGAACTGAGAAGGGTGTGGAATGTGGCTAGGGTCCCCCATTGCCTCAATGTCTTCCTCAGTTAATTCAGTTAACTTGTGTCCCTTTACAGGGAAGTCATTAGTAACATTCATTGTGCCTCTGTCTCTTCTTTTGCTCTTGGTCATTGCTATTCTGGTTAGCAGATTCCTCTCCTTAGGGCTGGTTTCTAAGCTGTGTTGCCCACTGGCCTACAGGTTCATTTTTCTGGTTGTGTTCAGTACCCGATTCTCTACAGTCACTTGTGACATTCCCTCCAGCAAGTTTCAGTCCTGGGCTCTTGTGTTAGACTTCCACCATGGTCTCCGTAGCCCCAGCTCCTGGCTCACCACTCTCCACCCTCTGTGATCCTGTGCTGTGGCCACACTGTTGTCTGTACAACCTTTCCTGGTTCTAGTAGTGCCCAACATTAGGGAGATGATAGCTGCCTTAAATCACTGGGTTGTTAGTGGTGCTGCTCTTGCTGGAACCTGCTGACCATTAGGTCTGAAAGCCACCTGGACCTATTTTGGGTGGAACCTGTAGGATGCCAAATCGGTACTGTTTTCCCTGTGAGATGAGTGCAATGCATCAAGCCAGAATTGAACTCTCCTGGCTTAACACATGCACAGCTTGCTGCTGTTCCTCCAGCCCCACAGCCTTAGTATGCAAAATGGCACCTGATATGGCACTGGTAGAAGTCTAGGCCTGCCGGTTGTTAAGTTTGAAGTCCACTCGGATCTATTTTCAGTGTAACCTGTAGGATGCCAAATCAGTACCCTTTTCCCTGAAGGACCAGTATAATGCATTGAGCTGTATGTGGGTTCTTGCCAAGCTTAGGGCATGCACAGCTCACTGTTGTCCCTCCAGCCCCATAGCCTTTTCCTCAGTACACAAAGTGACTCCTGATGTGGCACTGGTGAGGGTATGAGCCTGCTCATCGTTAGGTCTGTTGGCCACCCAGACCTATCTTGGGTGTTACCTGTAGGATGCCAAGTTGGTACTGTTTTCTCTGTGGGACCAGTGCAATGTATCGAGCCAGAAATGAACTCACTCCTGGCTTAGTGCATGCACAGCTTGCTGTTGTTCCTCCAGCCCCACAGCCTTTTTCAGTACACAAAGTGGCACTCAATGTGGCACCGGTCGGGGTCTGAGCCATGAAATCCACCCTGTTCCTGCAGCTCCTGCTTGGACTCTGCCACTCTGCTTCTGCTCATGTGTGAATCAAGCAAATTAGTAGGACGGGCAGTTTTGTGCCTAGGTTCACCTCCTGAACTCCTGGTGAACTTCCCTCCCACCTGGAAGCTGGTGGAGCTCCGACTGCCATTTGCTGATTGCTGCTGGGGTATCTGGTCATTGCAACACTGCTCTGCTGTCTCTGCTGCTTCCCCATGTCCATGGGTCTCCAAGTGTCCCATCCGTTGCTGGCCTGTCCTCTCCTATTTCCTGGGATCACAGCCTCTCTGCTTCACCCTGGCTAAATGATCTCCATCTGTTTCCCCTTCCTTTTTTAATTGTAGTCAAAGGAGACCCACCATGCTCAACTTAGGTGTCACTTTGGTCTCCTTGCCCCACCCACAAACTGTGGCCACCCAGTTTCTGATCCCACCCACAACATACCTCTGGCTCTCCAGTGTAAGCTAGAGGAATTTTTCAAGCCAGAGAAGCACATTACCAAGAACAAAGACTTCAGAAGAAAAATTGTAACAAGTGAATCCCCAGATGAGTTTTTTAAAAATGAGAAATATGAACAAGGAAGGCAATGCAATTCCCAAAAGGAATACAACAATACATTAATATTGCACTGAGGAGACCAATGCCTGAAAGGGAATCCAGAATTACGATGATTGTAAGATTGCTCAGAAACACCGGGAAACAAATACCTGGAACAAGGAAATCCATACATGATATGGATGAGAAATTCTACAAAGAGGAAAAGATGTTGAGGAAAAACTAAACTGAAATATTAGAAGGTATAAGTTAAACATGTCAGATAAAAATACCTTAGCGGATTTGGTGATACAAAAGAAAGAGTATCTGAATTAGGAGACAAGCCTGAAATATATCAAACAAGAAAAAAGAAAAAAAAATAGAAAATGAAAAACAATGTTCCTAATCTATGGGATGCGATTAAACAACCAAATACACATTCCGTAACAGTTCCTGAAGGTATGCAAAAGCAATGGGCTAGAAAATTTTATTTTATGAAATGACAGCAGAAAATTTCCCAATCTGGAAAAGAATATTGACATCCATATATAGGAAGTACACAGACCCCCAAATAGTAATGATCAGAAAATATATTCTCCACAGAACATTATAGTCAAACATTCAAAAGTAAAAAGATAAGGAAAATATCCTAAATTTTGCAGGAGAGAAATGCCATATTAACTTTACTCTAAAGGATTTCCAGTTAGCACATTATTGACAGCAAAGAAATAACAGCACATTTCTTTTCTTTTCTCTCTTTCCTTTTTTTAGTCATTTTACCTTCTTTATTTATTTTGATCATCTTACTTGTTACTTAGGGTACAAAGGGTCAAGAGCTACAAGAAAGTAGGTAATACTAATTGTTTCCATGCTAATATCATTTTTCCCCCTGTATCTGGGGTCAGGGGAGAAATAAAGGGAAAAGCCCCACCCAGCCTCCCTCCCATCCCAGGTCCCTGATGTGAGGCACGCTCCAAGAGTCCTGCTCAAGCAGTTTTGATAGTTCAACAGGTCTGAATTGCTGCCAATCTCACCGTTCCAATCGCAATGAAATCTATTCAGAATCTACTGGCTGACATAGTCCCTTCATGGTTGGGGTTCTGAGATCAGCAGTTCAGTTGGAGGGATCTCCAAAGAAACTTTGTCTGAGGTAATCCCAGACCTGATTCTTGTGTGTGCTTGCCAGTACAGGGTCCGGCACCATCCATCGCCCCAATCAGCTTATGTACATGCTGGTCATTTCAATTGCTGGGTCAGTTCTGTTTCCAGCCCTGTCTTCTATGTGAACCGATGGGTGTTGTAATCCAGACTGATCCTGTCCACTTCATACTTGGTCCTCATGCAAACCAGTGGGAGTATATGTATAATGGTACATTTCTTAATACAAACCTCACAGGCCAGATTAAAAATGGAGAGATGTAGCCCAAGTCCTAAAAGGAAGAAAAAAACTGTCAACGCAGAATACTTTAATCAATGAGGCTCTCATTTATAAATGGAGGAGAAATAAAGACTTCCAAGACAAGCAAAAATTGAATTTGTTACTACCCACCCAGCCTTACAAATGATACGTAAGAACATACTACATGCAGAAGCAGAGAATCAACATCATGAAAAAATGTAGAGGCTGATTGTGGTATACCAGGTTAAGCCAACACCTGCAATTCCAGCATCCCAAGTGGTTGCTTGTATGTGTCAAGGCTACTCCACTTCCAATCTAGCTCCATGTTAATGAATCTGGCAAAGTAACAAAGGATAGCTTAAGTTTGGGGCCCTTGTACCATTTGGGAGACCCAGAGGAATCTCCTGACTCCTGGCTTCAGTCTATCCTAGCCCTCACCATTGCAGCCATTTGGAGAGTGAACCAGCAGCTGAAGACCTCTCTGTCTCTCTGTTTCTCTGTCTCTTTCTCTCTCTAACTCTACCTTTCAAATTCTCCAACTAAATTCTCCAACTGAAAGATGCAAACTGACTGATTAATCAAAATACCAAACTCATCTATATGATACCTATAAGAAACACATCTCACCAAAAAAGATACACACAGACAAAGTGAAAGGGTGGGAAAATAATTCTATGCTAATGGAAAGGAAAAATAAACAGAAATAACCATCCTAATATTACACAAAATATAAAGTTGTTTCCCCATTTGTGATTTCACTTGTAGAGTCCTTGCTAGACTGTACTAGCTGTGTAAACTTTGTGCCTCAGTTTTCTCCTCTAATAAATGGGACAATAAGAGTAATCAGCAGAAGGGGTCCCTGGGTAAATCAAATGAGTTGATTACCTTATAATATATTATAGTCATCCCTGGAATAAAAATAAACACTCTGTAAATAATTATGGTTCTTAATAATGTTATCACTATTATTATAGATTATAAGGGAAAAAACTAGAAATAATAAAAAGACTCATAAACAACAGGTTGGTATTCTTAAACATACTGAAAAAGGTAATAACAGGATACTTACTGTAAATAAATCTGTGCCTGGAAAGTTGATAATGGATGCTGGGGGAAAGTAAGGTATGGTCTGAAAGCCAAAATTAGCCTTTCATTTGATTTTCAAATTCTCATAAGCTAAAAAGTGTGTTTTTTCCTTTAAAAAAATATGTGGGTTAGTGCCATATATATCAGAGAACTGGGAGAAACCCTGGTTTAACACCAACATGTTTTCCCCAAAGGCTGACAAAGGTGGGTGAGAAAAGCGGTCTTTTCAGATGTCCTTGTCACCTTTCACGCCCTGGACTTAATTTAATTGATGCCAGCGGCTTTTATCTTGAGACATTCTGTAGATGTTTCCAGAAATCCACTTTTGCCATTTTTCCTCACTGGAG
This sequence comes from Ochotona curzoniae, assembly GCF_017591425.1. Taxonomy (NCBI): domain Eukaryota; kingdom Metazoa; phylum Chordata; class Mammalia; order Lagomorpha; family Ochotonidae; genus Ochotona; species Ochotona curzoniae. The sequence goes on from NW_024466769.1 coordinate 607,398, forward strand.
GCCTGAATCCTCTCAGAAAATGTCTCCAAACCCCTGTCCCCGCCCCGTCAGCGCCGGGGATCCCTCACCGGGAAAGGCGCCCCACAGCGGTCTCCCAAGAAGCAGTGCGTTTCGTTTCACTTCAGGAAAACCTAGAAAATGTTTTTCATACTTTTAATCATTGAATAAAAGGCAAAATATTAAGACTATTAAGACTACTAAGGGAATAACAATCTTATGCAAATCCTCCCATAGAATACTTTCCAGTTTTTATGAGGTTTATATAACAAATATACAAGAAAATCAGAGACAAATATGTGTGACCTTAAGTAGGTGCTTAATTGTCTGAAGTTCTATCTAATGTCTTCACAATATAAACTACAGCAGTACTTAACTCAAGAGAGGACTGTGAAAAACAAATGTAAGGTGCACAGAAAGGGCTTGTGCTGGCTGTCAGGGTCACAGTCATTGCCTTTCTGTAAGAATTCTCCAGAGAGGACCAATTTAGAGAGACCAGACTTGTCGTTGGAAAGGTCGGGGGTACGGGAGGCCCATTGGAGGCACTGGGAGTAGAGTCGCAACTTGAGGGCCCTTCGCTCCCACCCCTCCCATACTGCCGCACAGAGAAGCTTTACACAAGATAGTTAAAGAGCATTGTTGCTAAAAATATATTTTTAAGACCTATTTTTATTGGAAAGTCATGGCCTAGTGGCTAAAGTCCTCACCTTGGATGCCCCGGGGATCCCATATGGGCGCCAGTTCTAATCCCGGCAGCCTTGCTTCCCTTCCAGCTCCCTGCTTGTGGCCTGGGAAAGTAATCGAGGATGACCCAAAGCTTTGAGACCCTGCATCTGCTTTGGAGACCCGGATGAAGCTCCTGGCTCCTGGCTTCGGATTGGTGCAGCACCGGCTGTTGCGCTCACTTGGGGAGTGAATCATCGGGCAGAAGATCTTACTCTCTGCATATCCACGTTTCCAATGAAAATAAATAAATCTTTTAGAAAGAAAGAAAGAAAGAAAGAAAGAAAGAAAGAAAGAAAGAGAGAAAGAAAGAAAGAGAAAGAGAGAAAGAAAGAAAGAAAGAAAGAAAGAAAGAAAGAAAGAAAGAAAGAAAGAAAGAAAGAAAGAAAGAAAGAAAGAAAGAAAGATAGATTGGGCGCAGAGTCCCAAGGCTTTGGGCCACAGGCAGGAAGCTAGATGGGAAGTGGAGCTGCCGGGATTAGAACCGCGTCCACATGGGATCCCGGGCATTCAAAGTGAGGATTTAGTCACTAGGCTACTGTGCGTCGCCATATGAATAGTTTTAATACCAACCGATAGCATATATATCTGATGCTTTGATGTTCAATAAAAAGCCGATCAGAATGTGTGTGTGTGTATGTGCGTGTGTGTGTATGTGTGTGTTTGGCTAGTTCCTACAGTGATCCTAGAAAAGACCCCATATGTAAGGCACTTAAGTACTAACGCGAAAGACAAAATGGCAGTATTCACTTGTGTGTACAACAGCTATGAACGCTATTTTGAGTGGAAAGGAAAAACCAGACCATTCGTATTAATAAACATTGAACCGGACCTACGACCCGCGGAGTAGTTTCTGCTAGCAGAGGATGTGAAATGTCCCTTTGGGCGGGAAAATCAGAATCTCCACCCCCAACAGAATTCTCAGCGTCTAGACACTAACTTAGGACCTTTTTTGTTTCTGTCTCGGATGCTGCGAACCTTCCTGATACCTGATTGGCTAAGATCGAGTTCCTTCACTGCTCCCGCCCCTGATTGGTTGATTGTAAGTGTCATAACCTCGCTTCGCCGCTTGTCCATCCGCAGTCGGTGACCGCCCAACCGCCAAGACGGAGGTAGGTTGTTTTCACGCAGTTTAACGAGGGTAGGTGGGGGCAGATAGAAAGTCGGAGACTGTTGGATACGCAAGTGATTGGGTCTTCATTCATTCACTCAGAGATCTTAATTGTTTTTCACACTGTGATATGAGTAAAGTTTTTAACGGCAGTCCCTAACGAGCGGAGATTAACTATCTTTGATCTATGAAACTCCTTTCTAGCTATTTTCTTTTTTTTAAAGATTTATTTATTTTTATTACAAACTCAGATATACAGAGAAGAGGAGAGACAGAGAGGAAGATCTTCCGTCCGATGATTCACTCCCCAAGTGAGCGCAACGGGTCGATACTATGCCGATCCGAAGCCAGGATCCTCTTCCGGGTCTCCCACGTGGGTGCAGGGTCCCAAAGCTTTGGGCGGTCCTCGACTGCTTTCCCAGGCCACAGGCAGGGAGCTGGAAGGGAAGCGGGGCTGCCGGAATAGAACCGGCGCCCATATGGGATCCTGGGCGTGCAAGGCGAGGGCTTTAGCCACTAGGCCACCGCGCCAGGCCATCTAGTAATTTTCAATGAACAAATGAATATATGCTTATATTGAAACTTCCCTAAGGTTGAGAACCATCACCCCCAAATACGCAAGATGCCCCTAAATTTCCCCACGCAAAAATAATATCAAAGAGTCTGTGCCTACAAAACTACTTTAACAGGTTGTCTGCAATAAAAACGGCGGTCTTCTTGGCCCCAGAAACACCTAGCTGTCTTTTCCCTGTGCAGTTTAGCTCGGGGGGAGGAGGTGGCTGGGAGGGGGACGGCACCAGATTGCCGCAGGTTTAAATGGCTCCTGTTCTTCCACCTCAGCTACTGCCACATTCACGGTTTTAGGGACTTGCATTCTGGGCTTTTTTCCCATATAACCCAGTAATGTCTCTAAAGCTGTTTGTGTTAGTGGTCCCCATGTCTCTTCAAGAGAGCAGAACTACGTATCCCTTTGCCAGAAAATTCAAATAAGATGCTTAGGACTCCCCCACCCCCAACACCTGACCTTGTTAGGTCAGAATACCCCTCCCATAAGAAACCCCACACACTGAAAAATGTGCCATTTACCATGAGCTGACCAACACATGTACCATATGAGTATTAAGATGTCACATTGTACTCCATAAATATGTACAGTTAATTAATATTTTAATAGTTTATTAAAGTTTTTTAAGAAAAAAAATTTAAGTTTTTTTAAAAAGGTGAGCACCCAGATCCGCCCCCCAAATTCAAATCAGATAGACAGACAGAGACCAATAAGGAAAGCTTAGAACAGACAGGAAAAAGTCAGCTTGGACTCCCATATACCTAACTAGGTGGGACACAAAGATCAGTTACTCCTCACTAAGGTGTTGAAAATTTCTCTGCACACCCCTCCTAAAATTGTTCTGCTCCTCAATCGTTAACATATGGCTTGTTAGAGATATAGCCTGTTTGGACTATCCTAAAATTCGCAAAGTTCAGTAAAAATCACGCTTGAATACTATAAGCTGCTAAATATAAAAATGAAAATAGACACGAGACAGCTGAATAGTACCCTATAACCATTTTAAGGTTTATAGCAGCCAGTTGTGTATATACTAAAATTGAGATGTCAATGAAGTAGTTACAGGATGTGGTTAAGAACTTGCATTTTCTAACACATTGGTCACTCAATACCATGTCAATTAACTTCATGATGTTGTAAATTTCCATGTTTCTTCCTGTTGTTGAAGTTGTGTTGTGGCTTTTCATTGGAGGGGATGATATTCTGCCAGCTCTACTTTCAGACCAGGGATGGTCTCCCAATGAAACTGTTGAATTTATCTGGACAATGAGATGCTGGACTCTGCATGGTCCATGAAGGAATGAAGGAATCATGACTGGATATGAACTGTACTACTGTAAAAATATGGAGGAATTCAATATGGAGGGGGGAGGAGTTGGAGGAATCCCAGAGCCTATGAAACTGTCATAAAATGAAACAATAGTAATTTTTAAAAAGGTGAGCACTGTGAGGTTGGGGATTAAATTACCACTTACTTGGTTGCATTGGAATCCTAGCTGCTCCACTTCCATGTGGATGGCAGAGGCACAAACAGTTAAGCCATAGTCGGCTGCCTTCCCAGGCATATTAGTAGAAAGCCGCATCAGAAGTGCCTGCCGCAGTGTATTTCAGCCATTTAGAAAATGCATGGGAAAAAAAAAAAAGAAAATGCACGAGCACATGAAAGATCTCTGCCCTCTGCTCCTCCCTTCGCCTTCTTTTTTCTCTTGCCTTCTGCTCTCCTCCTCTTTCTTTACCTGTCTTGCCCCCTCTATCTCTGTAACTGCTATTCAAAGAATGAATATATTTTTTATAAAATAAAACATAAGCCTGCTGTTATTACTCTAGCAATTTGAGTCCCAGCTGCTCCTCTTTCCTTCCTGCTGCCTGCAAATGCACTTGGGAAAACAGTGAAGGATGGCTCAAGTATCTGGGACCCTGCACCCCTGTGGGAGACCCTAACGTAGCTCCCAGTCCTGTCTTGGCTTCTGTGCCCATTTGGGGCGTGAACTAACATGTGGAAGCTCTCTGTATATTTCCTCTCTGTAACTCTGCCTTTCAAATAAATAAGTAAACAAATTTCTTTTTTAAAAAGTTGTGAAAAGGACAAAAATAATTAAATATTTTTTGTTTTTTGACTGTGAAAATTCATTGTGATTCTTCATTTTATTTCTTGTGGCTTTAGAAAAATAATCTGAACCTCCCCAAAACTACTTATACATTCACTTCACTGCTTCCCAAGGATAATTTTGGTTTCTTTTCTAGGATTTTTTTTAGCCACTGAAATAGTTAAGAGATTTTATTCTAATAGCTATAATTACAGTGCTTGTCGAAATGAAAACTGAAAACAAGTATACAAAACAGTTGATTACTAATCGTGTATTGAAAGCAGTTAAGAGGTTCCACAACACCAAATAAAACAGTTCTGAGGTTTTCCCAAGATAGATTTAACAGCTCCAGCTTCTTCAGTGTTTATCAAAATACAAAAAAAAAGAAGAAGAAGAAAAGAAAAGAAAAAGTAGAGGTTGTTTTGTTCTATGGCAAATCGGACCCTTGCAGGCTGAGGGAGAGAAAGCTACTTCACACATGGAGATGGGGGTGCTTCCAGGGGCTGTGGCTGTAGGTGGACCAACCCTCTTGGCTGCCATGTGCTTCTGATGGTGAGACCACAAACATTCCACCAGTGTGTCAGCACATGCATGAGTAGGTGTTGGGAATGACAGGTTTTTGCTCTGGCTGTGTGCTTACCAAGGGGGGCCTGAGAGAATTGCTGGGCACGTGGCCTCCTGGTGCACCCCTGCCCAGGTGACCATGTGAGCATGAGTACAAGCATGATGCTATGGAATGCAGGATGACCACAGGGATCTATTGTGACCATGCACAGGATCTCTCAGATGAGCCCATGAACTGGCATTCAGGCCTATCCTTGTAAGCCCCAGGCTAGGGGGCTTACACATCAATGCAAAGTTTCGATTCAAACCAACCACCATGTGAATCTTAACAGATCTAGTGCTCAGAGGTGCCAATGTGCCTCTCAGTCCCTTTTCAGTATTTAACAATAAGTTATTTTTTTTTACAATTAAAAAAAAAAAAGAAAAAGTTGAGAAATATTGCATAGGAGTACCAGAAACTGCCTCAGTGGAAACAAACTATTTACATTAAATAAGAACCTGGCTGCAGGCTGCATCTGCACAGGGACAGGTGGCGCGAGGCACACTGGAACCCACCGTGGAGGCAGCTTCTGGCACCTGGACCACAGAGTCGCACGTTTGCCACATGAGAGGAAAGCAGAGGGTGGAGAGGAGGAAGTGGGAGGGGGTTCTTATTCACTTCTGGTTCCAGAGCTGATTGGACAGCCAGTCCAGTCCTTCATAGAGCCCATCCCCGCTGGTGGCACAGGTGGCCTGAATGTACCAGTTCCTGTGGCGTAGCGAGTGCAGCCCCAGCTTGTCTGTGATTTCAGCTGCATTCATGGCATTCGGGAGGTCCTGGGGATGGGGAAAAGGTGCTGCCATCACAAGGGGCCACAAGCTGCCCGTCTCCAGGGCAGAAAGCCCAGTAATCCTTGAGGCCACCCCCAGCTCACCTCTACCGGCTTCCAAAGGTCCCATCTAGAAAGCTAGTCCCAAGTGCCCACCTACCCGCTTATTGGCAGACATTAGGAGGACTGCATCCCTCAGCTCATCCTCAGCCAGTATCCTCATGAGCTCCTTCCCTGCCTCATTCACATGCTGTCTGTCATTGCTGGCCACCACAAAACACCTTGGGTGTTTTGGAAGTAGTGGCGCCACAGTGGCCGAATCTTGTCCTGGCCACCTACATCCCACACTGTGAAGCTGATGTTCTTATATTCAACAGTCTCCACATTTCCTATGATGGAAATGGTGGTCATGATCTCACTGAGCTTCAGCTTGCACAAAATCGTCTTCCCTGCAGCATCCAGACCCACCATGAGGATGCACATTTCCTTTTTGCCAAAAAGGCCCTTAAAGAGGTTTGCAAAGATGTTCCCCATGCTTGTGGACAAGTGGAAGCTGCAATAGACAGAAATCTTGGTGGTGGCTGCTCTGAGCCAGGCATTGGTTGCATTCCCACAAGGTGGTGGATCCCTTTTTTTTTTTAATTTTTAGTCAACATATATCGTACACATTTATGGTGTTAAGTGTGACCATTTAATGCATGTATATAATGTATACAATGTCCAAATTAGAATAATTAACATTTACCTATGATTAGGTATATATCATTTCTTTGTGTTGGGTATCTTTAAATTCTCTTCTAATTTTTTATAAAGTATATACTAAATCATTGTAAACTATATTACCCTGTACTGTTAAACAGAACTCATTCCTCCTTCCTAACTGTATTTTCGCACCTGTTACCCAACCTCTCTCTAGCCCTTCCGCCTCCCTACATTCTAAAACTACACTGTTCTACCCTCTACCTCTAGGGGATCAGTTCTTCGTAATTCTTTTTGCTGGAAAGGCAAATAGGAGGAAAGACAGAGAGAAAGATCTTCCATCTGTTGGTTCACTCCCCAGGTGGCCGCAACAGCCAGAGCTGAGCCAGTCTAAAGCCAGGAGCTTCTTCTAGGTCTCCCAAGTGAATGCAGGGTCCCAAGGCTTTGGGTTGTCCTCCACTGCTTTCCCAGGCCACAAGCAGGGAGCTGGATGGGAAATGGAGCAGTGAGCACATGAATGAGCGCCCATACAAGATCCTAGTGCATGCAAAGCGAGATTTAGCCACTAGGCTATTGCTCCAGGCTCTAGAAAATCAATTGCTTTAGCTTCTGCCTATGTTTGAGGTCATGCAGAATTTGTCTTTTTGTGCTTCATTTACCCAACAAAGAGTCTTTATTTTTCCTTCAGGCCAAACAGGACCTCGGTGGAGGTATAACAATGCTTCAAGAACTTCTTGAAAAACTGGAAATAAGAGGTAAGTTTATTTTGGAACAAAAAAAATTAACTATTTGGTTCTTAGTTACAAATATTGTTTCACTAAATCATACCATGTAAATGATAATATTTTCTTCTTTCAAGCATTAATAAAACAAAATGAGAAATGGTGAGGAGTCTTGGGGTACTTGTAATCTTTTATTCTTAATTTAAATGTTAAGAGTGTGCTCATTAAAAACCACATTTACATATGCATTTAAGTGTATTTCTTTGTGTATATATATTTATATCTCAACAAAATGCTTTTAAAAATTGAAATCTGGGGTTGGTATATGGTGCAGTAGGTTGAACTAACTACTGTCTGTGACATTGGCATCCCAGGTTCCAGTTCTGGCTGCTTCACTTCAGATCCAGCTCCCTGTTAAATGTGCCTAAAAAAGCAGCAGAAGATGGCCTAATTGCTTGGGCCCCTGCTACCAAGGTGAAAGACTCAGATGAAGTTCTAGGCTCCTGGCTTCAGTCTGGCTCGGCGTCAGTCTTCATAGCTACTTGGAGAAAGGACAAGACATCTTTCCCTCTTATCTCTCTCTCTCTCTCTCTTTCTAACCCCACTTTATAACTGCCTTTCAAATAAATAAAATACTTTTAAAAATTTTGAAGCCTACACAGGTGAAGGATCTTCTAAAAGTTCCTGGAAATGCATATTTGGGGGAAAAAACTGCATGGGTTTTTAAAATAATGTATAATGATTTATTTATTTGAAAGGCAGAGCAATACAGAGAGAGAAAGGTATCTTCTAGCTGCTGGCTTATCCCACACTCCCCCACATGACCAAGATGCATTAACAGGGAGCTGGATCACAAGCAAAGGAACCAGGAGTCCAACTGACACTGAAACAGGATGCCAGCATTGCAAATAGTGGCTCAACCCACTGAACCACAATGCCAGTCCCTAAACTAACATGTATTTGCTTTCATTTTCTTTGAAGGACAGAAAGAGACAGAGATCTTCATCTTCCATCTTCTGATTCAATTGCTTGCAACAGCTAAGGCTGTACCAAACCAAAGTTAGGAACCACACTAACTCCACAAACTTTCTGAAGTCTGCCCCCACTCACAGTAACTAACCCCTCGGAAAGACTCCAGGTTGCTTTGCTCATGCCCACACCTGTCACCTCTAATAAATGCTTGTCTCAGAGATCCCCAGTCCCTCATTGTCATTTGGCACTCCCAGCCCTTGAGCCTTTCTCAGGGACAGGTTAATCGAATATGAAGAAAAGTAAACCTAAAACTCAGTGACCGATCAAGTGTGGCCATCCCCCAGTGCCTTCTGTGTCCTCAGTACTTTTGGTCTTGTGCCTGTAGATGATCAGCCTGTGTCCCTTCAAGCTCAGACTGTTTCCCGTGCTATGAACAAAGAGGGCTCCTCTTCCAAGAGCCTGGGGGCTGATCCTCAGAAATCAGATAAGTCTTGCAAGGTGAGATAACCTAGAGGGGGCAAAGGAGTGGGCTAGGGAAGAGCATAAGTGACAAGATTTCTGAAGACAGAGGCACCAGAGACAAGAGTGGTGTCCAGGAGGTGCCGGGCTTTGGGAATATTGCACTCGCAGGCTGCCGTCACCTAACGTGCTTGGAAACAACAGATCCATGTTCTTATACTACACTCCCAGCCTATTATGGGAGGTGGGAGGGAAGCAAACCAGCAACATTAAGCATCCACTGCATGCCAGAAAGGAAGCCAGGAAATGTCACCGGCATTGTCTCCATTTGCCATGACATCAATCAGAAGGGATTATTCAGAGGACAGTCCTACAGCAGAGGAAGCGGCTCTGGCTGGATAGCAGATCCATCTAAGGTGCTGCCAGAATTAATTTTTCCTTTTTTTCTAGGCTTTCCAGGATATTTCCCAGTACTTTTCTAAGAAGGAATGGGAAAAGATGGGTTACTCTGAGAAGATCACTTATGTGTACATGAAGAGAAACTATACCACCATGACTAGACTAGGTACCAGGATGGTCTGGGTGCACACACACATGCCTGGAAACACATGGGCATTTCTCCTCTCTATGTGCTGTGCAAGTCCTTCTGAGGCTGCAACAGGTGCCTAACACTTGCCTTTGCTGCAGGGATAACTCCCAAAGCAGTCTGTGGATATCTTTCTTTTTTTTGTCCTGGGAAGACCTGAGGGCAGGGAGTGCCATGGCAGGGGTGCTCAGAGTTGGTTCCATTCTCTGTCATCAGCCTCTCCTCTTCTGAGCTCCACTGTCTGTGCACCGCTGCAGCTCCCCGCCCCCGCTGACACCCCCCCACATACACACACACACTCTCCTCCTGCCGTCACCTTCATTCCTCCTCTCAGAGAACTGACATTTTGCTTCTTTCTAGGTTTCAAACGGGCCATGCCAGATTTCATGCGTTCTGGCATACATGCTAAAAGATGCTGTGAGAGTGATTCTGATGAAGAGCAGAACACTAACACTGAGCGTCGGGGTGAGTGGACGGGAAGGGGATGCACAGGTGCTGATCGTTTCCCTGCCCAGTGCCCTGGAAGTTGCTTCTTCGCTTATGTTGCAGCTGAGTAAAAACAAGCTGGTGTAGAAGGTTGGATAGAGTAGCCATTCACATAAAATTCTAGGACGTACCAAGCAAGAATATCCATTCCAGTGGATAATCAGTAAATGGTAAATGAATCCAAACCTGAATCAGAATAAAGCCCTTCAAAGTCAGGGGTGTAGCCATAAGCAGAGGCTGAGAATTGGTGCCAGTTTCAAGGCAGTTTGGACCATTAGCCATACTTGTTAGCAGTGTTTTAATACATTTTTTATGTTTATTTCTTCCATGTTTACATCAGAGAAAGAAAAAGAGACTTTCTATCAGCTGCATTCATTGCCCCAAACACCTGCAATAGCTGGAACTGAGCCAGTCCCAGGCCAGGAGCCAGGAACTCCATCCAGGTCTCCCACATGGGTGGCAGGGGCCCAAGGATTTGCACTATCACCTGCAGCCTCGCAAGGTGTGCACTAGCAGGGAGCAACGATGGGACTAGATCCCAGGCACACTGATAATGGGATGAGGGTATCTCAAGTGGTGATTCAGCCTGCTGTGCCACAGCTCTTACCATGTTTTTGAGATCTTGAATGAAGAAATCAGAGAGCTCTGAAGTAGTTATGAGAAAGCGTTGTGATCCAACTGGATTCAGCATTACTCTCACCATCATTTTGTGTGTGTTTGAAATAGTTATTTAAGGATTATTACTTTTACTGAACAGTTAATGAACAGAAGGTAAAGTCACCTGAAATGTCCAGGTTTCATAACAGAATATGGGTATAGCATAAATACACTGAGAGACAATGGAGAAACATTATGTAGTGAAAAATCTCATTTTTTAAGATTTTTATTTCTTTTTATTGCAAAGGCAGATATATAGAGAGGAGGAGAGACAAACAAGAAGATCTTCCTTCCGATGGTTCACTCCTCAAGCAGCCACAATAGCTGGAGCTGAGGCCATCTGAAGCCAGGAGCGGGAGCTTCTTCCGGGTCTCCCATGCAGGTGCAGGGTCCCAAAGCTTTGGGCCGTCCTCAACTGCTTTCCCAGGCCACAAGCAAGGAGCTGGATGGGAAGCGGGGCTGCTGGGATTAGAACCGGCGCCCATATGGGATCCCAACATGTTCAAGGCTAGGACTTTAGCTGCTGTGCTGTTGTGCCAGGCCCAATCCTATTTCTTATTCCCAGTTGAACTTGAGTCTGTGTGTTGAACTTAGAAGTCACACACACACACACACACACACACACACACACACACACACACAGCCTTCTCACATGTCAATAAATAGTAACAATAGAGTTTGGTTAAACTCTGTTTGGGCGGACTCTGGGATGGAGATCTGTGCATTTGAGCAATGTGTGTCATCATCATAAAAGGGACAAAATGCGTATGTTGGCTCCTCCACTCTGATAGCACACCTGTGGGAAGGTAGGGTCAGAATGTCCAAATCTCTCCAGTAGACTTGTGACTCTCCAAGTAAACAAACCAGACTGTCCACGCCCCCACAATCACGGGGAGAGCTCAGAGAGTCCATCGCTTGAGTATCTGCCAAATTTTTTACATTAAAGGAGTGTCTTTCAACTGGAAACATTTCAGAACCACTGAACTAAATCGTCCATGCTTCATCACACATTAACAGCTTGATCGAGGCATAATAGACCTTGTAAGACTCATTTTAAGTGTACAGTTTGTAGTTCCCTCATATCTTTAAGTAGATCCAGTTCAAATTCTCAGCCAATCAGTTTTATTCAAAGGACAAAAGTAAGAAATATGTCACATAATAGAAGGAGACAGCCATCTAGTCGAGACGCATAAGCATCTGCCTTTGAATCCCTTGATACTACAGTTGCCTGTTGAATTTGGAAATAGTTATCAACAAAGAAAAGTTCTGATTGCTTACCCTCTTCCAGGTGATGGGCCTTCTGGCATGAGGCAGGCAAAAACCTTGAAGGTGAGTATCCTCCCACCCAAAAGGACCAGAGACCTCTTGTCCTCCTGTGGATGTGAATTTTGCTAAGTGTTGGGAAACATCAAACCCGACTGCCTGCCTTGCTCCCCTTTGCTCATGTCTTTATCCTGCTGTAGCACTGATGCCTTCACAATACCTAACAATTCTGTTAGCTAATAATTCTTTTATGTTCATGCTAGTGCCAGGTATTAAGCCATTCACATATATAAATGTACTTAATCCTTGCGGAACTCTCTCTGATCTTGTTTCTGTTATTATCTCCAAACAATAGCAATATTATAAGTTAAATAAGCATAAGTTTCATTCTCAACTGTCACAGGGCCACTTGCATGGCTGGGGAATCGATTGATGCCTCTCTACTGAGAGTTCCTTGAGGGCCCTAACGTCTGAAGCCTGTGACCCAGCCCAGTGTGGAGAGGAATGGGGAGCAAATTCAGAGCAGGATCGTGAAGGGAAGCGTTCGTGTTGGTTGCTACCACCTTGAAAGGTGGTTAGGAGCTCAGGAAGCACTTTAGGTTGTTTTACGTGCACTGTTCACATTCTTGAATCAGACAGCTGTGTGTAAGGTACCTTAAGATTGCTGGCCCATGTTGCACCCTGACACAAGCAGAAGTCAGTAGACAGACGACCTTGCCTGATTCCACATTCAGTCTTCTGGCCCGGGGGCTGGCAGTAGGCTGCACGTGATACTGCTTTCTTTATTGCCCGGATTCATTTCCACCAGCCATTTTTTTCCCTCTGCCTTCTTTATGTCTAGCTCCCCCAATACCGTCTTTTTTCAGCAATGCTCCATCTCTGTACATTTTTATGTTTATTCTTCCAGAAGCCAATCTACAGGCTTTATATGAGATCATCCACATTTTATAAAAGCCTTTCCTTTTATAGACTTGATAGATTTTAAATATTTATTTATTTATTTATGAAAGGTATAGTTTTATATAGAGCGAAAGATAGAGATATATAGAGAGGTCTTCCACTTTCTGGTTCACTCCCAAGTGACCATAATGGCCGGAGCTGAGCTGATCTGAAGCCAGAAGTCAGAAACTTCTTCCAGGTCTCCCATGTGGGTGGGCCATCCTCTACTGCTTTCTCAAGGCATAAGCAGAGAGCTGGATTGAAAGTAGAACAGCTCCATGGACACGAACCTGCCATGCACTGCAGGTGGAAGATTAGACCACTGTGCCCCCGTATCAGCCTGATGGATTCTTAGAATGCTTTTCCTCACCAAATTTTCTGTGTAACATAGTCCCAATTACACAGAGCCTCATGCTGTTTGTGAGAATGTGTGGCTAGAGAGTGAAACAAAGCATTCCAGTCTTGCCAACACCATTCATTTAGGTCATTCCTTTTCCCTTCTAACCTCACAGAGTCCTCGTAATTTAGGAATAAATAATGGAATGATGCCCCTGTTATTGAGTGCTCTAATTAAAAATAATGCAGATAAGGACACTTTAGAAGCTCTAAAGCGCTAGAAAAATGCCATGGACACTGCTTGTGTATGCCCTTCCTATTCAAAAGGTGATCCAGCAACCAGTGAAGCAAGGAAATATTTCAAAAGCAATACAGGGAGCAACTAAGTCAGGAGGAACCAAGAAAAAGCCGCCTCGCCGGGGAACCCCAAGTACCCATGGGAAGCAAGTTGTGATGCCAGGTAAAAGGAAATGACTTGGGAGCAAGCTCTCTGGTTTCCCTGCCTACATTCATGTGTGGTCTCATGGACTCTGGATGAGCCTAGCTTCCACTTAAGCTGAGGACCTTGCCCGTGGCCTGCTGAGTGTTTATGACTTCTGAAACTACAGCTACAACTTGCCATCCATACAAAAGCCATGTGACTTTTGGCAAGTCTTCTCAACTCTCTAAGTTTCAGAGTCCTTGTCCATAAAACAGAAATGGAGAATTGAGGTTCAGCCCAAGGGCAGAACAGGGCCTCAAAGTATTCCATCTTTGTTGATCTAGGAACATAGCTAATTCTGGGTTGTATTTCCAGCCTTTAACTCAGTGCTGGACACAATATGCCTTTAACATATGCTGAAAGAAAGAAAGAAAGAAAGAAAGAAATGTGGTAAGTGAAGAATTTGGGAATCTAAACCTGGTGATAGAGGAAGCAAAAGTTCTGCAACTTGAACTGGCATCTGGTCTGTATTGATATGGGTCTTAACACATCAGCCTATTTGAGCTGCATAGGAACATGTGGGACACTTGCTTTGGGAACACTTGGGTGGGGAGAGGAGTGTGCTTTTCTGGCAAAGTAGGACCTAACGCTCACTGACCAACCCACACCTCCTTCACCAACTCTTCTCCATCATAGCAGTCAAGAAGGAGGAGAGTGGTGTCTGGAGCCACCGGCTGCGGGAGCGGAAGTATGTGGTCGCTTATGAAGAGATCAGCGACCCTGAGGAAGAGGACTAAGTCTGTAAGTGACCCTCCAGCCCACCCCACCCCATACTTCCAGATGCTTGCTGTTCTTGTGATGGTACTGGGATCCCATCTTGTCATTTGTTCCCCAAATTATTCTCTTTGCCTCTTCCTTTAGGGGTTCATTGTTGAGGCTCAATGATGAACTGTTCCATGCTCTTTGCTCTGGATGGGGAATCATAAAAAAATTCCTGGAAATTTTACATTATGAGAGGAAAAATAAAACACCATGGATTTTTTTATGCACAAAAATAAGCTGACCTTTTAAATTCCATTTTCTATGAAAGTTTTTGAAGTCTCTTCATAATATCCAAAAATGTCCCCTACCCAGGATGCCATGGGCTCCCAGAGCCCAGACCAGCTCCTGATGGGCAGACTATACCTTACACTAGCCTAGGAACTCAGAGGCCAGGTGATGGAGTCACCATGGCTGCAGCAGAAGGCTTGCATTCAGGAGACGCAATGGGAAGAGGAGGAGCAGCGGGGGATACGTCTGAGCCTTGAGGCCAGGCAGGATCAGAGCATGGGGATGCTGTAAGGCTATGGCTCAGGTCAACAGGCAATGGGACGTCAGTGTCACCTGTTTTCCTTTCTGTCCTTGTCTCAGCCTCTGTGATGTGACCTGCCTGTAATGAGAAACAGAACGTGGTGGCCTTTGAAGAACACAGGCAGGGCTGTACACCTTCGGCCAGCAACAAGTGAACTTAGCACTCCTCATAGTGAAATTGTGAGCATCAATGTGCTCCCGTGAACCAGAAGCATTCTCCTAGTGATTTTTCCCACTCTGGTAAGCACTCTGTTAGCTATAGCACTATATTTGTTAGAGTAGCACTATCCTTATTCGTCAGATATGACAACTCAGATGTGCCAACGACAATTCAGAGCATTTAATTCCAGACATTTTTTCCTCTGTATTGACGCCTGTAGATGTGGGGTATCAACTTTTACCTGATCTTCACTGCTTGTTATTTGTATCCTGGGCAAGCTCTTGAATTGTTTGCTGTCTGTACGTGATGTAAACCCCAGACTCCCATCGCCATTTATTTTGTACTTACTAGTAACAATAAAGATTTGCAAACATCTCCCTGTTGTTTCCACCTCTCATTCTCATGCACACATGGGTTTCTTTAGGATAGCTTTTTAGAAGTGGAGTTGATATGACAGGGGAGTCATTTGTTTAACAGACACCCAACCATAACATAGCCTGTGCCAAGTGCTGTTGCAGATACTGTTGGAGAAAGGTCAGAAACCAAGGCAGACAGCCCTTCCCTCGTGGAGCCATTAGCCTAGTGTGAGAACATCTTCAGTTGACTTTCAAAGACACCACACACTCCAGTCCCAGGGCAAGATTCTGCAGCACATGATTGAAGGCCTTGGCCTTGCTCTCTGGAAGATCTTCAGGTTCAGGAGCAGAGATGATCCATTTCTATTTGGGAGCGTGGGGGAGGAGACAGAGATGAAACTACCAACTATGGTGGGAAAGGGAAAAGTCCAAGATAACTACAGGCAACACTTGAAATTCTGTGTATCTACCACAGGTAAATTTGCAAGTTTATAATTTTGTGTGGCCCACAAGTTGTGTTATGCATGTCCAAACAGCCCTTGGCAAAGTAAAAGGTTTCCGATCTATAAACTAGGGTAACATGGAAGAATCAGGAAAGAGCATAAGTCATCACTGTGGTATAGCAGGTAAAGCTGCCACCTGCAATGCTGGCGTCTCATATGGCCACCAGTTTGAGTTCTAGCTGCTCCCTTGAGATTCAACTCCATGCTAATGTGCTTGGGAAAGCAGAGTAAGATAGCTCAAGTGTTTGGGCCCCTGACACCCATGTGGGAGACACAAATGGAGTTGCTGGATCTTGGCTTCAGCCTGGCCCCACCCTGGACATTACAGCTATTTCAGGAATAAGCCTCCAGATTCTATAAAGTTCATTCTGTAGTAGGCTAATCCTCCTGTAAGCACTGGCATCCCACATGGGTGCCTCTTCATGTCCCAGCTGCTCCACTTCCAATCCAACTCCCGGCAGATAGCCGGGCCCCTGTACCCATGTGGAATACCTGGAGGTAGCCTCTGGCTGCTGGCTTCATATCAACTCAACTGCAGCTGTTGTGACCATTTGAGTAGGGAACCCATAGATGGAAGATCTTTCTGTCTTTCTTTCTCTCTGTAATTCTGCCCTTCAAATAACAAGTGGAAGATGCCAGTTAAGATACCTACATCCTTCATCAGAGTACCTGGATTCTGTAGCTTCTGATTGCAGCTTTCTGAAAATGTGAACTGTAGCACATAGCAGTAAATGGCTCAAATGACTGGGTTCGTACTATCCACAACAAAGACCTGGACAGAGTTCTCAGCTGTGGGATTCACCTCCCCCCTGCCCAGTGTGCACATTTGGAGATGCAGACAGATGACAACTTGCTTTCTCTTTCCATTCTACTCTCTCTTTTCCTCTCCATACCCCTGTTTCACTCCCCAAATGCCTACAATAGCTGTGGCTGGACCAGACCAAAGGCAGGATCTAGGTCTCCCACATAGGTGCCAGGAGCACAACTGAGCCATTCCCTCTGCTTCCCAGAGTCTATGTGAACACAAATGTTGGAGTTGAAGTAGAACTTGGGTGCTCAGTGTTTCAACAGCTAGTACAAACCCACCCCCTAGATCACTTTTTAAAAAAAAAAGTGAAGTAGACCAATGTTGTGGTGCAGCAAATTAAATTTTCACAATTGAGTGGTTTACTCCCTAAATGGTTCCCATATCTGAGCACCAGTTCCACTCCTAGCTGATCTGCTTACCATGTGGCTCCCTGCTAATGAACTTGGGAAGGTGGGAAAGACGGCCTGAGGAAGTCGGTTCCTACTACCCACATGGATCATGAGGATGGAATTTTGGGCTTCTGGCTTCTGCATGATCTAGCATTGACTGTTGCTGTCATTTGGGGAGTGAACAAAAAGATGAAAGATTGTCTATCTCTCTCTCACTCTATATCTCCTTCACTTTGTTATTGTTCTAATAAAGTATCAAAGTTTGAAAAAATAGAGAGATGGAGCCCCAGATAGACGATGGGCATTCCGCCAGAGTTCTTAGCTGGTATGTGTAGGAGGGAAAGGTTTAGAACTAATTGTGATTTCAAAAACATTCTGCAAGATAAGGTGCATGTAATGGGGAGGTGGAGAGAGAGTTGAATGAGGCAGGCATTGTTTCAAATCTTAGGGTAGAATGCATGAAGTCATTGTCTTGAGACAAGGAGTGCCCATCAAGGGAAGGGGTACAGGGAGGTAGAGGCAGGAGTCCTGGTACCAAGAGAGGGCAAAGATCAGCAGAGCGGGCAGAAAAGGGGCAGACAGAAGCAAGGCAGAGCCAGGGCCAAGTGTAAGCTGTCACAGCTCGTGAAGCACCTTGAGTAGAACAGGGTTTTCTGCCCCTATTCCTTCTGTTCTCTCATATTCCTCCTCCTGCTGCCCATCTCATGCGAAAGATTCAAGTTCTAAGATGCATCAAGTCTGGCTTTGCCTGTCTCAGAGCCAGTCTTCCTCCACCAAGCCTGGGATCCAGTATGGATGAATGTGCTCTTCTGATGTGGGTCCCAACTAGTTTTTCAAATTTGTATTTATTTGTTTGTTTGTTTGTTTAAATGTAGAGATACAGCAAGACGTACACACACACACACCACATACACACAAAGAGATCTTCCATCTGCTGATTCACTCCCAAATACCCCAACTTGCTAGGTCTGAACCAGGCTGAAGCCAGGAGCCAGGAGCTTCTTTTGGGTTTCTCGTGTGGGTGGCCAAGCCCCAAGCCCTAGGGCCATACTCTGTTGCTTTCCTAGGCACATTACCAGGGAGCTGAATAGAAAGTGCTGCAATTGAGACTCCAGCCCATGCTCATACGGGATGCTGGCAGGACATAGCTTAATCCCCTGAGACTCAATGCCTGTCCCCACCCTGAGGCTTTTAGTGCTGTTTTTCTTTCAATTTGTTTTTAATTGTCTCTAAGATTACTCCTAGTTCCCAGTAGAGAACTGTAGCAGTGTGGAGATGGATGAGCAAGTAGCCACAATGGCTGGAGCTGAACCAACCCAAAGGAACGAGTCAGGAACTTTTTCTGGGTCTCCCACTCAGGTGCAGGGTCCCAAGGCTTTGGGCCATCCTCGACTGCTTTCCCAGGCCACAAGCAGGGAGCTGGAAGGAAAGTGGAGCAGCTGAGACATGAACTGGCTCCCATGAGATGCCAGTGGTTGCAAGGCAAGAATTTAGACACTAAGCTGTAAGCCAGGCCCAGTTTATTCTTGAAAACATTCTTCTTTCCAGTCCAATGGGATACTGAATTGGAAACAGGCTGTATCTACTGATTTGTTCCAATCATCTTTTTTTAAAGAAATACTATTAATACTCTTATCCCCATATAAATGTATTTTGCTTTCTTAATGGGCATTGCTGATATATAGAAAAGCCTATCAAATAGTTTTGTATAATATGCTATAACCTAAGCTGGTACAGCTTCCCCTGCATTTTGGCATGAGATTTGATCTGGTTTATTGGCCAAAAGAAAATTCATTCCACAGGCAAGCTGTAAAAAGAATCATTTATGAGAGATTTCATAGGGAAAACTGATGAGAGAAGTATGTATGTTGCAGAACTGAATTCAGTTCACTACAAAAAAAAAAAAAATCACCAGAACTGCCTTGCCCTCAACAAACCAAAATGATCTTCAAGCTGTTTATTCTTCTTACATTTCGTCCCTCTATCGCCAGTCCTCAACTTTTTCTATTTTTTCTTTATCAGGACAATGTATTCAGTCTAGGCTTGTGTTGTCCACAACACTTAACCACTTCAAGTGGTTGAATGCCCTTTGTTTCAGCCCAGGTGTCCAAGGAAACAGGCTTGGGTCATTAGAGTTCTACTGCAGACAGACTCTGCAAAGTCGTACTGGGAACAGTGTGTGGGAGGGAGAACAGAGAGGGAATGTATGTGCTTGGATGTCACTCCCAGTTCCTTTGCTTTGTGGTCAAAGTTTACCCCACAGGCATCATTGACGCCCCCACACTTGTAGTTTGCAATGCCTGTCCCTCTGGCAGCTGTCTGGGAAGACAAATCCCACACTTCATGGGCTGGGAAGTAGTCTCCCATCTCCATCTTAAAGTGATGGGAAGAACCAGAAAGTCCTGTATGTGGCCTATTGTCCTGGCTGTATGGTAACATCCAAAGGTGAAAATGACCTATTCCCAGGCAAGGGTCAAGTTCACCTGGTAATGGGAGGAGACATCTGTGCTAGTTGATTGCCCCTATCCAAAGGAAAAATAAAACGCATCCTTCAATGACAATTAGGTGGTTCAGCCTGAAGTGGACACCTAGGCTGAAGTCCCCTGGAGAAGGGAGATGGGGAGTAGGGAAAGCAGAGCGCGAAGGCACTGTCTTCTTTGATGTTCACATTTCGAAGAGATGGCTCCCAAGCCCTTAAAAAAGACATTCCTGGGCTATAGTAACATTACAGTTTTCCTTTTTTAAAAAAAAAAAAAATGCTTATTTGTTTGAAAGGCAGCATTACAGAAAGGGACAGAGAAACAACTTCCTTCTGCTGATTCACTCCCCAAAAGGCTGCAATGGCCAGCACTGGGCAAGGTCAAAGCCAGGAACCTGAAAGTCCATCCTGGTCTCCCTTGTGGGTGGCAGAAGCCAAAGGACTGTACCCTTTTTCTCTGCCTTCCCAGGAGCATTAGCTGGGAATTGGGTTGGGAGTGGAACAGCTGGAGCTCAAACTAGCACAAATACGGGATGCCAGTGTCACAGGCAGCAGCTTAACGTGCAAAAATATCAGCCCCGATATCATAAATTTTCTAATTGTAACAGCCTCTGTTTCTGTCTTTCTCTGGGTAAAGACAGTTTGTAGTTGCCTAAATATACCACAAATCCATAATGATATGCAAAGTGAATCAATTATGGCAATAGAATGAATTTTAGGGTCTATTTCAGTTGCAAAATCTGTAGATGGTCACATCCTTAGATAAACCAATGTAGAACCTATGCACTTCTTCTCGTATTTTAAATGATCTCAAGATTGCTTACAATGCATAACAAGGTTAATGCTTTGCTCATCATCATTGTACTGTATATAGCGAGCTTGCAGCACATACAGCATGGATATGCTGACAAAGGGATGACTTGAATATCAGGATTGATAGAAGAGGACGTCACGATTTCAACAGGGGCTAGTATCGTAGGATCCAGGCAAAAGGTGCAATTTCAAAATTCCTGCCTCAGCTGACCCCCTGCTTGTGATCTCTGACTTTTCTCCACCCCATGCCTTCTTATTATCTCATTGAGGTCCAAACTACCAGAGGTTGTCCTGTTAGGAGCTATTCCGAAATCCAACCCCCTCCTTGCCTCTTCTGTGCAGCATCTGAGGGCTGGCTTTGGGAAGGATGCCAATAGCTCTTGCTGGTCCACCATGCTCATCTAGAACCACCTATGCCTTTACACTTTAATAAGCACCTTAAGGGCTCAACCAGATAGCCTAGTGATTAAATCTTCACCTTGCAACTTCCAGAATCCCATTTGGGTGCCGGTTCATGTCCCGGCTGCTCCACTTCCCATCCAGCTCCCTGCTTGTGGCCTGGGAAAGCAGTCAAGGATGGCCCAAAGCCTTGGGATCCTGCACCTGAGTGGGAGACCTGGAAGAAGTTCCTGGCTCCTGGCTTCGGATTGGCGCAGCACCAGCCATTGCGGTCACTTGGGGAGTGAGTCATCGGATAGTCATCCCTGCTTTCCATCCAGCTCCCTGCTTGTGCCCTGAGAAAAGCTGTTGACGGTAGCTCAAAGCCTTGGGACTCTGCACCTGTGTGGGAGACCCAGAGGAAGCTCCCGGCTTCAGATCGGCTCAGCTCTGGCCATTGCGCTCACTTGGGGAGTGAATCAACAGATGGAAGATCTTCCTCTTTGTCTCTTCTCCTCTCTGTATATCTGATTTTCCAATAAAAATAAATAAATCTTTTTTTTAAAAAGAGGGTGAATTGGGCCCGGTGCAGTGGCGCAAGTGGTTAAGGTCCTCGCCTTGCACGCCTGGGATCCTATATGGGCGCCGGTTCTATCCCGGCAGCCCCGCTTCCCTTCCTGCTCCCTGCCTGTGGCCCAGGAAAGCAGTTGCCCCCCCCCCCCAAAAAAAGCAGGACGGCCCAAAGCTTTGGGACCCTGCACCCGAGTGGGAGACCCGGAAGAGGCTCCTGGCTTCTGGCTCCTGGCATAGCATCGACCGTTGCGCTCACTTAGGAAGTGAATCATCGGACGGAAGATCTTCCTCTCTGTCTCTCCTCTCTGTATATCCGCCTTTCCAATAAAAAAAATAATAATAAAAATAAATCTTTAAAAAAAAGAGGGTGAATTCTCTCTCCTTTCTATTTCTTTTTCAAATAAATAAAATAAGTAAACAAAAAATGTTAAAGGAGAAATTATTTCTTTTTCCTTTTTTCTGCTATACCAGGAGTCTGCTGGCTTTCTTAACTCTGTTCAAGTGTGTGTGTATGTGTGTGTGTGTGTGTGTGTGTGTGTGTGTGTTGGGGCGGGGTTGAAGGTCCACAAATAATCTGTAAGTGAACAAGCATGATTGTATGCCAGTAAATTGGTTTTACAGATAATACAACTGGGATTTTCTACAATTTCCAATGATCACAAAGTAGTCTTCATTTTTTTTTTTTCGTTTCAAAATACACTCATTATTCTTTGGCTCAAGCGCCATAGAACACTAGGCAGCAGATTGTAGTTGACCCACACGTGCTACAGGGTCAAATCCGGGATGCCACTGTGTGCTTCACTCCCTGCCACATTCCCAGGACCTACAACATGCATGACTATCTCCCCGGCTCATGGCATCCCAGAAGTCCCCCACAGATGATTTGTGAAGCCAGTCAGTGAAGAAGTGAAGTTAATGACCACAAGAGAGTGAACAGTTCTAATCCCAGGGCCCCAGTTTACCCCTGACAGGACTTAGATGTCCTCACCCCACCCCAAGAAGCTGTAGAAAATCAAAAGGCTGAGGCCAGCATTGTCTTTCAGTATCTTTATTCCAACATTAATCCTACTAATAGAAAGCTTTATCTAGGAGGAAGCAGAGAGGACTGGACTACGCAAGGATTTCCTAAGGATCTGGCTGTCTTTTTCCCACTGTGGCATTAGGGGTGGGGCTCAGATTAGAGCCATGATCCACACTCAGCATTTTTGCAGAGGAGGCATGCCTCTGCCCCCCACCTTAGGCAGCCACAGTCATGGGAAGCAGCCACTGTCACACGCCAGGCTGAAGAGGGTCCCTGGAGAGTGCAGAGGGACCCAAGCCAGACGTGGTCAGGGTCCAGACTTGTGGCTGTGGCCCACAGCCCAGTTGGTAAACATAAAGCCCAGGCTGAATGCCATGAAGAAGACCCCCAGGATACCAAAGCACAGGGCCTGCAGGGTGAGGGAGAGAGAAGATGGAGCTGGCTGGGACCTCCCACTCCAGCTCTTCCTGACCCTTTGTGTTCTCCTCTTTCCTTAAAGCCACACTTTTTATATGACCGAAACCGCTCGGGAAGTCTCCCTTCCATCCTTCTTCTTAAACAGCCTCAGTCTCAGAGCCCAGTGCAATGGCTCAATTAGCTAATCCTCCCCCTGCAAGTGCTGAAATTCCATATGTGCCATTTTGTGCATCAGCTGTTCCACTTCCCATCCAGCTCCTTGCTTGTGGCCTAGAAAAGCAGTGGGGGATGGCCCAAAGCCTTGGGACCCTGCACCCATGTGGGAGACCCAGAAGAAGCTCCTGGCTTCAGATCAGCTCATCTCCAGCCATTGCAGCCACTTAGAGAGTGAACCAGCAGTTAGATGAAAGATCCCCCCCACCTCCCTGTCTCACCTTCTCCCTGTTAACCTTACTTTAAAATAAAAATGCACAAATTAAAAAGAGAAAAAAAAAAAGGGCTCAATCTCCTTTACAACAGTCTGGAGAATTCCTCCTTCTGGAATGCTCTGTCTCCCCAGAGACATGCTCTGCTTATTCTGCTCCTCCTTAGGATAACCTTTTCCATTCTTCCAGACCATACCTTCCCTTCCCTCCACCCCCCTCTGGCTCTGAGAATGTCCCTCCCATATCCAAGGTATCCAGCAGCAGCAAATTTTCTTATCCTCCAAATGCCATGTCTTTTCCTAACACCCTTTAGAATGTTCACCTGGATCTTGGGCCAGGAGAAGGGGGGCTCCGTGTCAGAGCGTACAATGCGGAGGTAGAAGATGCTGGGAAGGATGAAGATGAGGCTGGGAGCAGAGGTTGACCCTGGAGGACAAGAACAATGTGGACGAGTCAGCCTGAGTTTGGGTACAGAAGCTAATTTAGGTGGGATCTGGGACTGGAGGCAGGGACAGGGAAGGGAGAACACCAACCAATAACAGCAAAAATATCCCGGATGGTCGGCACACAGATGACAAGGACATTGACCAAAACCAGCAGGATCAGGGCTATGAGCACATGTCGTAACCAGCTGAAGCTTTTTCTTGGGAAGAGTAGCTGCTGCAGAGCCCAGCGGATCTGTGGCCAAAGCAGGACAGCAAAGGGTTCAGAGTTCAAGTGTTGCCCCTCTTCAACATGATTCTTCATCTTTAGCTCCACCCTCTATATGAGATCCCTATAGGCTGTTCCCATTTCTGCCTCTACCCTTTGTTCTGCCGTTCCTGTTTCTTTGTCCCAGCTGATCATCTAGCTATGCTGTACCCTTGAACTGATCATTCTCACCTCGTTCTTCTGATGAGCCATCATCTGTGCTGCCTCCCTCCCTGATCTTACCACATATATCTCCACTTCAGTCTGACCATCTACTTTCTCCTTCTCTGTCCATCTGGTAGTGCTGCCTTTCCTGTCTGTCCATCTCTGCTTCCATCCCATCCATCCACTTGTAGCTCCACTTCCCATCCAAACTTGCAAGCCTACATGCTCGACCCATCCATCACCCATATTCCCACCCACGCCATGGGCCTGCCCTTGCCCCCCACACACAGGAAACAGAACGACAGGCACGGTGAGAGTCACAGCCAGAAGCACGGCCAGGCGCACGCAGAGGATGAGCAGGTCATTCTGGCTGTACATGTGCAGCATCTCTGCTCCCACGCTGTCTAAAGTATGACATGGGAGACATGGAACACAGGATTTAGAGAGAGCTTCCAGGACTAATTCCGCAATCCACGACTCCCAGGACTCCTCCCATGGCCCAGCAGCCCTGACCCCGTCGGCTCTACTCACTGTAGAAGGTTAGGTATCCAAAGGTGGCCGTGAGAGCGTACATGAAAAACATGGCCCCGATGGACACATTGGCCACGGCTTGCATCCTGCGCTGTGTGGGCCTAATGTATAGTGGTGATGGAACTGTCAAGTCTAGACCTCTGAACTTGGCCTAGTTCCGCAAAACCAAACCCCATCCCACTCTCTAGAGTTTCCTTTTCCCAAAACAACATTGAGTTGGTACATATTAGGTTGCCTGTCTCTTCTTCCCCTGGGTGACTAGCCAAGTGACACCTCCCTCTGCCCATCCATATCTCATCCCATTTAGCCACTGCCTCAGCCCTCTCTGGCCATCCACATCACCCCCCCACACACACTGTTCTCATCTTTGCCATGCACACCACCCCCTCCCAACTCATTTCCTGCACTCTACCTCCCAACTCTGTCCATACATACTCATACTGAATGCTAAAATAATAGACCACTTAAGCTCCAGTCAGGAATTATGTACTCTGAGTCCCTCAAGAACCCCCAGTCATGCACAAAGCTCCAGTCCCCAGATCACTGTAAGCAAGCACTTGGGGGACACTGTGACTGTCCACCCTGTACCTGGCTGGCTCATCATGCATGACTACTCGCCTATCCACTCACCGACAGAGCTCTGTGTAGATGGGCAGCACCTCCGGGTGGCAGACAAAGGCAAAAGCCATGATGGGGATTGTGTAGGACATCTGCACACCAGAGTTCACAGAAGGTTAGAGAAGCCCCTCCACATTCCCCCAGCCCTGCTTTACCCTCTACATCATACACACACCCACATATACACACATGCGCGCACACACACATGGCAATCCTTGATGTCCAATACCTGACCAGTCCACTCTGTCCAGGATGCCCTATAGCACAGAGCCAGTGGGTTTGAGAGTGGCATGAGCTCCCACTGGCCTGTACACTCACCTGAGAGCCAACCGTAAACATCTGGGCCTCACAGGTATAGTTGAAAATTTGGATGGGGATTTCTAGGGAATCTTCATTCTGCACCACTGTCCCACTGAAGACTATAGCACAGCCAATCTGGAATTTCTTATAGATGACCTGAGTGAGAAGAGGAGAGTGACAAAACAAGGTCACAGGACTCTGTCCCAAAGTCCTGAACTCTGTCTTTGCACTTTGTCACGTCTTCTCTGACTCACCGAAATGAGGAAAAACAGCATGCAGGACAGAGAGAGACCGCTGGTATACCCCAGGTAACCTACAAAAGGCAACACATAGAGCCTCATAAATCAAAAGATGCCCCCCACTATCTACAGCAAATCTCCCAAATCCCTAGTCTGGCCTTCAGGACCTCTCCCCCACCCCAACAACCACAAAGCCTCCAAATAGGCTAGCTCCCTTGGTGTTCTACACCTTGACGATGGAGGTTTTCTCCGTGGAGCTCCTTCCACCTACCATTGTTCTCCCATGAGCACCCCAGGAAACTTCTTACCCAACTGCCTCATGAGAGTCAGGGGAAGGATGATCACCACACTGACAATGATGACGAGAAAGTTGCCCTTCAAGTACCAGTACCTAGGGAGACAGAAAGACATAAGTGACTGATCGCGGCCAAAGAATACTATTGGGGGGTGGGTACGAGGGTGCAGCCACACACAAAATATCAGTCAGCTAGCCAGCCAGCCGGAAAGATGAGCTGACATTTCATCTCGAAGAAGTCATTCAGGTGTCCGCAGTGACAAATGGCACAAGGAGCACTGACAGAAACGGTCGGCTGATTGCGAGGCAGCACCAGCGGTTTGCAGATGGGAACATGCACGCAAGTAGATAAAAGCCACTGGCAGATGTGCCTTCAGCACATGTACTCAGCTGACCAAACACCCCTAAGCCATCACCTTCAGTGTTCTAATGAGCCCAGTGCCACAACATGTCTGACATATAGTTGGAGTGAGCCATGATCCTGGCAGGTACAAGTAGAATGAGAGCAAACTGATCTATGGTTGAATAAGTTGATAGAAAGGCAGGCATGGACACAAAGTCAGTTAAGTCCAAAACACATGTTTGAATAGCTCAAGGTTCATGGAGCATCTGAAAGTAGCTAGGCTGATATGGCCACACACACCAAGACAGACTGAAATACAAATGGAGTGAGGTAGCTGACCACATTGTTGAGATCAAATCCAAAGAAATGGGTGGGGGGGAGGTGGAAATAGACATTGTGGTGTAGTAGGTTAAACCACTGATTGCAACACTGACATCCCACAATGGAGTGCTGATTTGAATCCTAGCTGTTCAAGTGGCTGAATCCTTGTTAATGTTGCAGACATTTGGAAAATGAAGCAGTGATCGGAGATCTCTCTCTCTCTCTCTCTCTCTCTCTCTCCCTCTCCCTCTCACACAGATTAAAATAAAAATAATAAACATTTTTAGAAGAGAAACACTGGGATTCTCTATAGATTTCAGAGGAAGACATGCGGGCAAGACAGTCAGAGACTACAGAATCTGCTAATAACCAGTTCATTCATTCAAAAGAATCTCACTGCATGCTTACTATTTTCTGGGTTGTCACACATTCTCTCTATCTGTTATACATAGTTATTCACAGGCAAACCAACAAAGCACCATTGGACCTATTTTTACAGTAGGGGCAGAATATAATAGACATGCTAAGTCACATGTCAGCCCCCTGGATGTTCTCAGAATCAAGTCAAAGATCTAAAAGAATAAACACAAATAACAAAAAGAAAATTCAGACCAGTCATAGAGGAGTGGGTATTTGCCCTAACAGATAAAATTATGGCTTAAATAATTGGGCCCCTGCCACCCATGTGGGAGACCTGGGTTGGGTCCCAGGCTCCCAAGTTTGTGCCATTGCAGACATTTGTGCAGTGAACCCGTGAATGCCAGCTTTCTCTCTAGAGCTCTCCCCAGCCCCGAATAAATAAGTTTTAAGATGATGTGAAACAGAAGCTTATCCACGTCAGGCAACGTCCACATGATCACAGTGAGGCTCAGCCACTAGACACCCAGTGCCAGTATTAACCCACAGATGCACCTAGATGCTTGCAGTTGGAGCAAAAACACATTGCACTATACACACATACACACACACACACACACACACACACATATAGCTGGAGTCCCTTCAGACACAAGCAAACACACAGATCCACAGCACAATGAATCCATAATCAAATGCAAAGACAAATGCACAGACCAGAGCAGTCACACATCTATGGCTGTAGCCATAATACAGAGAGTACGTATGGACAGATGTTGGGGATTACACGTAGATAACCAGAGAGAATTTGCCAGAACAAGTGTCACCAAACCAGAGATATAGTCAACTTGGCACACACACAGAGCAAGCCATGGGATAGTACCTGCGCGCGCGCACACACACACACACACTCACACATCCGTGTCACTGGAGATTACTATCCTCTCACAGCCAGACTGAATTAGCAAGGTGGATAGACTCCGAAACAGTATCATAGAATCAGCAGGATACGCAAAGTCAGACCGACTAAGTGTCAGAATTGGAATCACACTGAACATAACCCACTTGCAGTCAATCACACAGCCAGCCAGGGAATCTGCCAGCAAAACAGTCACTTGAAGTAAATCCACAGTCAGAATCCACATCTACTGGATATGCATGGGCATACACAGTCAACATCAGAACACAGTACAAGAGCAATCACAGACTCAGCACATGGTTTCCTGGGCTGCTATGGTCAAAGCCACTATCACACACATTGCTGGCATCACCATGCACAGGAGTCAGTCTGAGCCAACTGGCCAGCCCAACAGCCTCAAGCTAGACACAGAGTTAAAGTCACCAGCTGTAGGCCACAAGCAGACATGGGGGTCTGTGCACCAGCCAAGAGGTGTTGCTCACTCACCCCTCAGGGTTCATACGCAGGAAGGTGCCGATAACCAGGGGGAGTTCGGATTTGATGATGAACAGGTAACTGGACATGGCTGGTACAAATGGGGTAGGTGTAAGAAGAAGGATTCCCCTCACTCCCTTACCCTTTCTTGCCAGCCAGACTAGGGACAAACCCCCTCAACCCACCCTCTTCTCCCAGCTGGCCTCTACCTCCCAAGAGTCCTTACCCCCAATGTTGTGCAGACAGATGACAATGGCCACCAGTATCTTCCCCACAGGCCCAAATGCCCTCTGTCCCAGAAGTTCATAGGCTCGTAGGCCAGAGGGTGGGAACAAAGAAAAAAGGGTTGTGGGTATAGAAAGCCAAAGCAAGGATGGGGAATGGAGATGGTGGGCAGAGGGTCTAGGAGCCAGGAACTCATGGCTTGGGAGGGGTGGGGCTGCTTGAGAATGACTGGAGGTGAGGCTTAAGTAGGGTTTATCTTGTAGTAGAGCCTGGGGGGGGGGGGGGCTCTGAGACCAGGTAATGGTAGCTGGGGAGAAGAATGAAGGCTTGAGGAAGGAAGTAGGGGTCTTGGAGCCAGCACTAAAGCCATGGTGGGCATTGAGTCTTGGGGCTGAGAAATGGGTATCTCAGAGTTGTGGGGAGTAAAGGTGCAGTGGAGTAGTCCAAGACCAGAGAGGATTTGACTAACGTGGAGTCTCATAGCCAGGTCAAGGGATGGAGGTCAAGAATCCGGAACTCCAGAGAAAGTCTGGGGGTCAGGCTCAGAGGTCAGCAGAAGGGGTTGGAGTTCAAAAAAGTGCATTGTGAGATCTAGGGTACCATGGGATGTGGGATTTGGGTGGTCCATGCAGAGTATGGGCTTAAGGTCTGAGGTCTGGATCCAGGTGTAGGTTGAGGTCTGGATCTGGGATCTAGAGTCTTGGGTCCCAAGGGTGAGGGCTGGACCTGGGATCCAGGCTCTTAGTCTTACCTACAACACTGGAGCAGGTCAGCAGGAGGTGGATGGAGTATGAAGACAGAAGTGCAATGCATATCAGCAGGACTCTGGGGCACAGAGCACAATTCAGACATGATCCCAGACCTTCCACTCGCCCCACAACGTTTGTGCGTCCCTACCCCCACCTCCAGGTCACCTATGCACTCACAGGAAGAAGATGATGCCCGTGTGGGACATGGCGTAAGCCAGCCCTAGGATGCCGCTGCCCATGATGGCATTGCTGAGGTTGAACACTGACATCCCAAATGATGTCTTCCCCTCTGGCTGTAGGCAAGAGATAAAGTCGGGAGAAGGGATGAGAGTTAAAGCTGGGAAAGGGAGAGGTAGAAAGTGGGGGAAGGAAGTGGAAAGAGAACTTTGGGAGGGAGCAGCTGGACGTGGAGAGGCATGTGAGAGGATAGGGTTCCACAGAGAGTAACTGTGAACTTGGATCAGCTGAAAATGGGGAGCAGTGAGCAGAAAAGAAGGGGGCAGCCAGAGCCACGTGAGAATGTAGGTGGGTGCCGCAGGGGAAGGCAGTCCCCGAGCCACGGAGAGCAATCAGGGAGGGAGGAAGCCAAGCAAGTAAGAGAGAGTGGTGGAAATACCTGGGAAGGGGGAGAATCTGAGAGTTGAGTAGCTGGGTCAGGAAACGAGTTAGGCTGAGGAACAGCTGGCATCAGTTGGGAAGTTGAGTTGGAGCAGGTGCAGCCAGCACGGGCTGTGCCAGTATCACGCTCATCCACCAACTGAACCGGCTTCGTCTCAGCGTCAGGAACATCGTTGGGCAGAATGTCCTCATGTTCCTGACTGGGGCTGCGTAGGGGAAGAAAACACAGGTGGGGCTGAGAAGAAGGGGACCCCTGACCCCTGACCCCTGACACTGTCAACTTAGACTGCCCCAGCCCACAACCACTCACCTTACAGCACCCGCAGGGAAGTCTCCATTCATTTTGAGCTCCTGAAGCTCCATCCTGTGGACAGAAAAGTAGAGTTGGCAGAGGAGATGAGACAGGGAAGCAAGCTGGAAGGGCAAAGAGGATGGCATGCAGAGGTAAGCAGCGAGCAAAGCACAGAAACTGAGGAGAGTCAAGAGGAAGGAAGAGAAAAGCAAGAAGAGCAAGGGGATAAGAGAAAGTGAGATAAATGGAGAGCAAGAAACACAAGCCTAAGAGGTGACACAGAGATGGGAGAGATGGGGAAACAGAAGAAGAAAATCAGAGTGGAGGAAACTCCAAGAGTTGTTCAGACAGACATAGAAAAAGGGCAGTGAGAGATCACGAGAGAAAGAGGGACAAGAACGCCGGTGAGACCGACCCTGCAGCAGATGAGCTAGCCATTTAGAGCTAAGGCAATCTCTCCTCCCAGACCCTAGACTCACTGTGCCTCTTCTCATGCCCGCGGTCCTTTTAGTTCCTGTCCCCCGCGCCCTCCCCTCTTCCCTCCCCCAGTCACCACTTGGCCAGCCATTCACTCCTTGCAAGGACACGTGTCAGCGCAATGGCCCCACCCCTTCTAACACCTCCTCCACCTGCTCCTCCCTGCCTAGCCTCCGGAGCCCAGGACTGATGCAACCTGTTGAAGGGGCTTCCACGGGGGTTGCGGGGAGGGAACAGGACTCAGAAATACCAGCTTGGACCAGATGAACGATGCAAAGTGCTCTCAGCCACAGGGACAAACAGAGGGATAAAAGACAAGAAGGCAGAAAATATGGGAGTCAAGCAGTGTGGCAGACAGCGTGGCTATATGAGCCTGAGAAGGGCAGCAGGGCATATGTAAGGGTAAACACAGCCAAGCCATTTCCACGCAGACCCTCCATCTGGATGTTATGGTGGGGACAGGGTTGGGTGGGGGTGGCTCCCAGGGAGAGGCAAGGTGAACAGGTGTGGTGGTGGGGAGTGTGCACATACATACACTATATGCAAACTGGGTAAATCCTAGAGTCCAGGACCCCAGCCCAAGCATGGGGTAGGGTTTTCACACCCCAATTGAGGAGCCCCACTATGTGTCTCTCTGCTGAGGGAGGATCTATCTGCTCAATCCCACCCAGGCATTTGGCAGGAGTGTCCCAGGCAAGGCATGTGTCTCCTACAGGTGGGGTAGAGTTGGGGGTCCTGATCCAACTTGATTAGATTGCTTAAAGGGCAGGTAGACGAGAAGCCTCCATCCAGAACCCTAGTCATCCTCTGTATCCCCATCCCCACCCTCCCTGAAAAGCCACAAGCTGGCTAGGGCTTCAAAAGTAGCCTAGGGTTAGGGTTAGAGTTAGGGTTACGGCAAATCCACACACACCCCAGTCCCCCTACAACCAAGGAGAATAAGGGATGGGAGGTTTACTTCCCCACCACAGCAGGAGAAAGACCTCTCCTGTGCATATTCAGGGATCGCAGCTACATAACTGTTCTCAGTACAGCCCCATCTATGGCTCAGAGATGGAGCAGAGTCAGCATCCCTCACAGAATTACGAGTGAGTGTGGCCAGGCAGGCAGGGAAGACACAGGGCACATGTAGTGAATGCTGAATTCTGGAGCACACACGGACCCTGATCACTGCCTGTGGAGCTCCCAGGCTCATGGGATAATCAGCCAGCCTCGGTGTGCCAATGATGTCATAGACATCATCACCCCCAAACAGAGCCACATAACACAAAGCGCAGGTGAACACAAGTTCCTACGGGAATCCAGGCATTGTCGACTCACAGACGCCATAGCCCACGGGTTCACAGCTATCATGCCAAAGAGAACCAACAGGCAAATCCACACACAGACTCACCAACATCTGCATCAGTCCCCCTCCCCTGGCACACAATTCCAAGGTGCAGATGGCTCCAGAAGTCCACTTACACAATCAGGTCTCTAACATGACATGTTAGCACATAGTGAACTCACATGTGTGCTGGTGACCCAATGAATAGCCACAACTCTGGTCACACAGACGCAGGCACTCGCAGTATGATATGACTGTACACACCAAAGCCACAGTCGCGCACAGACACATTCACAGCTGCACTCAAGCCACAGACTACGTATAAATCAAGTCCAAGGAAAAACTCCCAAGGAAAGGTGCAAACGCACATAAACAAAAAAATGCAGAAATACGGAGTGCATACCTACTATCGTTGCAAAGCAGAAATCCATAAAATATGCATAAGGCCGTGTGAGGAAAAAACAAAACAAAACAAAACCAGCACACCCCCCAAAAAACAAAACAAACAAATAAAAACAGGGAACCAAAAACCACTCATAAGAGAGCAGTTTAAAAAGCATGCGGGCAAGGCATCTTGTGCTTTAATTTCATTTGCCATGAACTTTGAAAAATATATTCATATATTCATTTGAAAGGCAGGGGTTACAGAGAGAATTGGAGAGAATTGGAGAGAATTGGAGAATTGGAGAGACAGAGACCAAGCTGGTTCATTCCCCAGATGGCTAAAACACTCAGCCAGGCCTAAGCAAGAGCTTCATCTGGGTCTCTCACAGGGGCACAAGGGCCCAAGCACTTGGGCCATCAGCAGAGAGCTGGATTGGAAGTGGAGCAATCAGGACCCAAATAGTGCCCACATGGGACATCAGCATTAGTCACTGGTTTTACCTGAACACCCCCGTGCCAGACTCAACCATGAACCTTTTGAAGTACCTTGTACAGTGGCACCAAAAGACAGCTCCACAGGGCACACATCTGCAGCCACTCACTGGAGAAAGACACAGACGTGGGGGTAGACACATGGAGAAAAAAGACACACATAAATAAGACATACACATACACAGGACAGACAAATGCTCCCTCCAACACACTCATCACACACAAGCATGACAAAGGAGACACGTG
Source organism: Ochotona curzoniae (assembly GCF_017591425.1). Lineage (NCBI taxonomy): Eukaryota > Metazoa > Chordata > Mammalia > Lagomorpha > Ochotonidae > Ochotona > Ochotona curzoniae. Next base: position 640,528 of record NW_024466769.1, read on the forward strand.
AACACCTGAGCAACATGCACACACGACCCTATACAAATGACTCACACACACAGTGTGACACAAAGGTGCCATACATAAGTTGTGTAGGTAGCATTAGACAGAAGATACAAACAGGAAAGTTAGAAAGGCAGCCGCACACGCAGCTCACAGGCAGTACGTGACTGTGCTGGAGAACCTATACAAGCAGATGAGATATCCTCAGGGGTGTTCATGGCTACACAAACAGACGTCCCTGCCCGGCTCACTTCAGCAGCTGCTTGCTCCCCCAGTTCCTGCTTACTCTGCTTTCTTTCTCTCCCCACTCACAGCCATTACACATTTGCGTTACAGGTTGGTCAGGGAAAGAGACATCTGTCAGCAGAGGCCCTGGCCCAGATGGCCGGGGGGCAGGGGGGGCGGGGGGACAGGATAGGATGGGGGTAGGCAGGTTGGTACATTTTCAGAAAAGTCGCAAGTGGTCTGTGTAAAGAACTAGTGCCTCCTGCTGTGATCCCACTGCCAGAACCCTGGCTCTCTCACATTGTCCAGCACAGGGGCTACTAGGCACACAGCAGAACACACAATAAATGCTACCTACTAAGTGTCATACTATTGTCACCATTCTTTTCATTTCTGCCAAGGAAATTTTTCCAGAAGAGAAAGGAGCCTTCACTTAGCTTGACATCCTGTAGCTTTGCAACATTCAGGTCATCACAAGAGCAGGTATTTGGGGGGCTGGGGGAGCAGGTGTTTGCTTGAGTGGTGAAGATACTGGGTAAGACTCCTACTTCCCATATTGGAGTACCTGGGGCGGGGGGTGGGGGGCAGCTATCCTGGCTCCAGCTTCCCCTGGCTAAAGGCAGTCCCTGGGTGGCAGCCAGGATGGCTCAGGTCAACGGGCTCCTGCCACCCACAGGAACCACCTAGACTGAGTTGTCAGCTTCCCAGGTCCTTGCTTTGACCTGGATTGTTGTAGGATATTTGGGGGGAGAACAAGCAGATTGGAATTTGTGTTGTCTCTCTGCCTCTCAAATACATGCATAAAATTTAAGAAATACATTATTTTTAAAAATAGTAAGTTGTCAGCTTATGCTGGTAGAAGGAAGAAGAAAGGCAAAAGTGAGGTTTGGCTGTGTATTGGCTATAGAAGGTGCCAGATATTTGGGATATTTGGAAGGACCTGAGGCTGGGGGAGGGGGTGGGGGAGGGGATGTTAAACAGTAACTTTGTAAGTAGAGCCCCTTGTCAGGTTCTCTTAGGGTTCTTGCTGATCCTGTAAAATCCCAGCTTGGAAGAATAGCTGGGATTTCCACACAGCTTATCAAAAGTCATTTGGGCATCTTGTCAGTTCTTCCAGGGAGATCCCGGATGTTCATGACCCTGTCATTGGTCCACTGCTCAGAAGTGAAGGGAGTGGCTTTGCAAAGCAGCTAGCACCAAAAGCTTTCTCTACTTGATGTTGGAAGGGCTTGGCGGCCACTAAATCTCATGGGGGGACATAATAATGCCAAAATCCCAGAGCTATTGGGAATGAATAGGTTCAGACACCTGACACACAGCAAGTGAATGTGACCACTACTTTCCACCCCAATCTGCTGCTGCATGTGGGCTCCCCACTAAAGAACTCTTTCATTCTCTGACAGCACGGATCCTCCCAGCCCCCAACCCCCGTCCCTGTCCAATCTCAGACCCCCCCCCCATCCTCCCCCATTTCCGGCCCGAGGTTAAGGTGCCCCCTCCAGGAACCAGTGGACCTGGCAGTTACCTCTTCAGCAGGGCTTAGAGGAAGAAGCCTTCCTAACTCAGCAGGAGGTCCAGGTGGGGCTCCCGACGTTGAATCCCGACTGGGGAGTGCAGAGCCTGGCTCTTGTCCTTCCATCCCTTGCCAACACCTAGGCCTGGTTTCTTGGCTCAAAAGTAAACATCCTGGGCCCGGCGCGGTGGCGCAAGTGGTTAAGTCCTCGCCTTGCACGCCCGGGATCCCATATGGGCGCCGGTTCTAATCCCGGCAGCCCCGCTTCCCTTCCAGCTCCCTGCCTGTGGCCTGGGAAAGCAGTCGAGGACGGCCCAAAGCTTTGGGACCCTGCACCCGCGTGGGAGACCCGGAAGAGGCTCCTGGCTTCGGATCGGCATAGTATCGGCCCGTTGCGGCTCACTTGGGGAGTGAATCATCGGATGGAAGATCTTCCTCTCTGTCTCTCCTCTCTGTATATCCGCCTTTCCAATAAAAAATAATAAAAATAAATCTTTAAAAAAAAAAAAAAAAAGTAAACATCCTGGGACCGGCGCGGTGGCCTAGCGGCTAAAGTCCTTGCCTTGTACGCGCTGGGATCCCACATAGGTGCCGGTTCTAATCCCGGCAGCCCCGTTTCCCATCCAACTCCCTGCTTGTGGCCTGGGAAAGCAGTCGAAGACAGCCCAAAACCTTGGGACCCTGCACCCACATGGGAGACCCGGAAGAGCTCCTGGCTTCAGATCAGATCAGCTCCAGCTGAGCTCCCCAGCGGCTGCTTGGGGAGTGAATCAAAGGAAGGAAGATTTTCCTCACTGTCTCTCCTCTTCTCTGTATATCTGACTTTGCAATAAAAATAAAATGAATCTTTAAAAAATTAAACATCCTTTTGGGGCAGGGCAAGAAAACAGGACGTGGGAAGCGTTCCACGGGGTGAACTTGGGATCCCCTCCCCGCAAGCATCTTGGGGAGCCCTCCTCTCTTGTAGGCAGCAGCTTCATGGGTTGAACTGTTCCTAACCCACACAGGAGCTTCCTTCAGCAGGGGGTAGAGGAGGGAATGGGGGGCAGCAACCCAGAGGCCCCCTCAGGCTCTGGTCCTAGGCACTCCTACAGGACTCTGCTCCTTCCCCAACCCCGCAGGAAACCGCGAAGCACCACGCCAGCGGGAGAGAAGAAGGGAACTTGCCCCCGAAGGGCGGATCCCCGGGCCCCCATGCTCAGGGCGGGGAAGCAGCGGTGTGGACCAAAGAATCAGGATCTCTGTGTGCTGAAGCTCCCGGACCAAGCCACCAGGGCTCAAGGGTTCAGCTCCTTAAGTCCTCAGCAAATTTGTTTCCCCTTCGAATTTGGCGCTCCCTCGGCCCACAGTGCACTTCCTCCAACTAGTACTAGGGGGCGCTCCCTTGCGGCGCTCAGCTCCAAAGTCTCCTTCCCCGAGCGCTCTCTGAAACAGCAAGTCCCCTCCGTTCTTCTCCCCACCTTTCATCTAACTTCATTATTCTTACCTGTGATCGCCACCTGACATAACATTATAGTTACATCATGAACTCTGTATTTCGTCATTTCCGAAAGAAATGGATCCAGATACTGGCATATCCATATACTCATATACAATATTAGCATTATACTCATGTGTAATACATTTATTTCAGACTCAGGAAAATGTGAAAAATACATATCATTCTATTTTGATATTTACATATATTCATATACAATGTTAGCATTATACTTATGTATAACACATTTATTTGAGACTCAGGAAGATGTGCAAAATACATACCATTCTATTTTGATATTTACATAAAATGGCATATTTATCTACATTTGTTCTCTTTGCTATATAGCTCAAGTAGCTAGAAATAGTCTACATCTGTCTAGATTTCTATACAGAAATGTGAATACAAAAGCACTCAAGCAGTACCCTCGGAACAAGCTCTACATCAGGAACCCTGTGATGACACCAAGAGCTCATCCCCCATCCCCAGGCACTGATGCAGTTGGGCTGCTGGGAGTAGCCCTCTCCCATTCTCTTCCCACTTCCCCCAGATACAGGAAGAAAAAAAATGGAAACAATTGTCTCACCCACCTTCCCCCATTCTTCCACCCTTCCCACCCTGATGGGTGATTAGCATGGGCATGCATCCTTTCAACTGTGTAAGCATCATCAAACATAAGATAAATTATCGTAAAAATATGAATAATATTCTTCATCACACACGTTACGGAAAGTAGTCTAAACTTACATACCCTAGTAATATGCATCCTCTGTTGCCTCATTTTCTTCATCTATAAATTGGATGCAATGAAATTAGCCACCTCACTTGACCGTTGAAAGAAATAAGAGTAAACAAAGGTAAGAACTCAGGAGCATGTTGGGGACCGGCTTGTACGGCTCACCAAGCTGCTTGTCAGTTATCTGGAGAGGAAAAAAAAGGGGATGCTCTAAATTTAGAATCCAATGCAATGGATTTATAAGTAATAAACTCTGCAGTTCCTAAGTAGCAGAGCAGTCCCCAAGCCCTGTGTTATCTGGATGGCCAAAGCAGTGGCTGAGGGTGCCTTTCCTGATTCTGATCTGCATGGCAGAAAGAAGAGATTGTGGTGCTTTTCCCGTACCTCCAGGGTCCATGACTGCACTTCAGCAGCTGCTGCGCAAAGCATGGAAGGTGACAAAGGTGAAAAAGCACAGCTTCCCTTCCTGAAAGCCAGTTAACCATTTACCAGCACCTAAGAGCACCTAGTATGGCATCCAGCACACAGCAAAGGCTAGAATATTTCCATTATTACATTGATATCATTATAACACAGTTACACAAGAAGATAGATTCTTCAGTCTGCTGGTTCACTCCCCCAAGTGGCTGCATAGGCCAGAGCTGATCTGATCTGAAACCAGGAGCCCAGAGCCTCTTCCAGCTCTCCCACATGGGTGCAGGAGCCCAAGGCTTTGGGCCATCCTCGACTGTTTTTCCAGGCCACAAGCAGGGAGCTGGATGGGAAGCGGGGCTGCCAAGACGTGAACCAATGCCCATATGGGATGCAGGTGCATGCAAGGTGAGGATTTTAGCCACTAGGCTACCGTGCCAGCACTATTGATGTCATTTCTACCGTTATTGTGTTTATACACTGGGTCTCCTCGGTCTTTATCTGTATGAGAGCCGGAGTCCAAAGTGCCTAAAGAATGCAGAAATATCTAAAAATGCAGAAACACCTCGCAAGCTATACTTATTTAATGTTCCCTACAGTTGCATGAAATCTGTACTATTCAACATTTCCATTTTCCAACCCAGTAGCTTCTCAGCGATTACACAGGCCACCAACACACTTTCCTTGTCACAGAGACAACAGCAGAGGCAATTTATCTTCGCGCCAAGAGGAAATCGAATGGGCGTCATCGAGCACATTGCATCTTGGGAAATGTAGTCCTCGGGCTCAACGACAGCTCCCCGCCACCACCATTCTCTCCACACCCCGCAACCCCCGCCACGATCCAAGAAGGGAGGGGCGAGGGAGGAAATCGAACTTGGCCTTGGAACAAAAGAACAAAGACAGCTCTGGTGCTACGCGACGTTTCAGCCAAGCCGTGCGGGAGTTTGGCCCGCATTGGTCATGCCCGTTGCATGCTGGGTGCAGCAGTTCCTGTTACTTAGTTACGTCGACCCAAGATGACGGGACACACGTTGTACGTTCAGATCGGTTCCAGGTGTCGCTGCTGCTGTGAGCTGCCCACCATGCCGACTGCTTTAACCTTTAGCCATGTGCGAGCAGCGCTAAGGACTGCTGCGAACACAAACTGAAGCCTTACTTTTGCTCACCGGCTGCGCTCTTGCTGAGGCTCGGGCTGCAAGTGGACTGACCTGATTAACTGCTTCATCCCGCTGGGAAAGTTGAGGAAGGCCCTGGGATCCCGAGGACGTGGGTCCAAGCCGAGGTTTTCTAGGCACGACTGACCTGTCCCAGCCAGCGAAGGAAGAAGCCTGGACTGCCCTGGGAGCTGCCGCTGCACAATCCCCATTGCACTAACATCTGGGCTTTAGCCCCCAAGGTTTGTGCGCCCAAGCGTGCTGGATGGGTAGGAAGGGAGTATAGGGACACAGCGGTGTAGCTAGAGTCTGGGAAGAGAATCTTGCGCGCCCACTGGAGCCATGGGCTTTGTGGTTATTGGAAAATCGGGGAGGGGGAACTGTAAGAGTCGGAAAAGTTTGGTCCGATGTTAACCTGGGACTTCACGTAGTGTTTGGGGGTCAATGGAGTGTGTCCATTGCTTGATTAACGAGGGAGCAGTAGAGTGAGCAACTCAAAGATAATGGGACATAGATGATGATGATGTTCCACGTGGGTGGAGGGCAATGTAACATATGGACGGAAAGGATGCTAAGAGAGCTGGCATATGGGGGAGGGCGAAAGAGCACACTAGGATTTCTGTGGTTCTCTCCACCCTCGGCAGGCAGGTGGTAGTAGAGTCACCTGGTTCAAGCTCCGGGTGGCATCAGCTGACCATCACAGGTCCCTGGGCAGTGTGAGATGGGACGGACATCAAAGGACAAGCGAGATGTCTACTACCGCCTGGCCAAGGAGAATGGCTGGCGTGCCCGCAGTGCCTTCAAACTGCTACAGCTAGATGAGGAATTCCACCTCTTTGCAGGTGCCTAACTGGTGACAAGGGAAGGGGAAGAGAGAGAGGGTGGTTCCAATCTGATGGGAATCTGGGGAAGGGACACAGGCGGGAAAGGAAGTTGGCCTCCTGGGCAGTTGGGAGATGTGGGTGCACACCAGGAACAAGGGATACCCTTGGCAGGAACCCCAGGTTGGTGAGGTGAGGCACTACCAACTTGTGCCCTTTCACTGTGTGTGTCCAGGTGTGACACGAGCTGTTGACCTCTGTGCAGCTCCAGGCAGCTGGAGCCAGGTGCTGAGCCAGAAGATTGGGTAAGTCTGGGGAGCCCAGAAGGGCGGCCTAGGAATGTGTGTTAGGAAAGGCACAGCCAGAACCAAAAATCTGGCTGAGTTGTGTTATCATTATAGAAGCCAAGAGCCTGGCCGAGTGGTGGCTGTGGACCTGCAGGCTATGGCTCCACTGCCAGGTGTGATCCAGATCCAGGGGGACATCACCCAGGTGAGAGCATGGCTCAGGGGACACTGTGGGGCAGGGGAGGGGGGCTGTTCTGGCAGAAAGCCCTCTTTCAGACCAAATGGGAAATGGAAGGAGAGGCAAGGTGGTAGAAACAAAATAGGGAGAAGGACAAAGAGAAGCGGACTGACAAAACAGAAGCCTTGGAGTTCGCAGGTCATCCATCATTGCAAAGAGACACTGAAGAGATCCAGTCTCCAGAGATGAAACCAAGTCTTTCAAAATAAAAACCAAGAAACAGTTCTATGTGATTTTATAGTGGAGATTTTTCTTGTTTCTTTATTATGTGAACATAGAGGTGTATTGAAGCTAAAACCACTACAGTCTGCTCTTTTGAGAGCACTGTTGTATCCAAACATTATGTTACAATGTATCCCTGGCCATTTCCTTGGGAATGTGGAAGTTGACAAACATTCAAAGAGAGAAGGAAAGGAAAGAGAATGGAAGAGAAGAAAGAAACCTGGTCTTAGGTGTGCAAAGCCTGAGAATTTGGCTGACCCAGGGAAGACTAGGAGCCAGAACATGGGCAGGTGCTACCAAAGGGCCAGAGTATAAATCCCTGGGACCACACATTCTCATTCTAACTCTCTCTCTCTCCCTCTTCCTCTTCCTGCTCCCTCATTCTTTCACTCCCTCTGCAGCTGTCCACTGCCCAGGAGATCATCCAGCACTTTGAGGGCTGCCCTGCAGACCTGGTGGTGTGTGACGGGGCTCCTGATGGTAAGCGGCAATGGGTGCAAAGCCAGGCAGGGCCTCCAGCTGCTTGCTCCTCTGCATCTGCCACCTCAGTTGACTTCCTGACCTCTTCAGGTGCTCCCTGCCTCTCCTCATCCTTCTCAGCCTCTCCCCGCCCTCTGCTGCCTGCTTTCCACCTCTGTCATCTCTGCAAATGCACAGTTCCATTGGCCACTCATTCTTGTAGTCAGTCAGTCACTGGACACAGCTTTGCTGAGTGTCTATTATGTTTGGGTGAAAGATCTGTGAATATGTTCCACTAGTCTCGACCTTGTGGAGCTGATATTCTATTAGGAACAGGTGGAAATGAAAGCCAATAATTGGGCTATATGTTAGGAGGCGATAGGTGGCCGTAGGGGAATGCAGGAAGCAGCAAAGAAGAGAGCACCTGTTGGCATCAATGAGGAAAGTTAGATGAGGAGCACCTCCCTGAGCTGCCAATAGAGGCTGAGAGGAGGTGAGGGAGGAGGCCACGGTTCATCAGTAGGAGGAGCCATGCAAAGGCCCTGAGGCCAGAGGGTGCTCAGTGAGTGTGAGGCACAGCAAGCAGTTCATTGTCATTGGGACACAATGACTGAGAGTGACGGGAGCCAGAACCTGTAGAACTTTGTGGGTCCCAGAGAGCTCAGAGCAAGCCAGGAGCAGTGCCAAGATCTCTCAGGCTACTGTGAATAGGGAGAGGAACAAGAGTGGAAACAGGGGGCTTCAGGACTGGGCTGCTGCAATGGTCAGGAGAAGCTGCAGGTGCTTTGAGAGCCAACCTGATGAGTTTTATTACTGACTGGGATGCGGAGATGAGAAGAGGACTGACTAGGGGCTGGGTATGAAGATGGAGACCAAAGGTCCCTAATAGAGTTTTTAGCCCAAAGTACTGAAAAGAGCAGATTTGGGAGGGGAGCTGAATTTGATTTTAGCCCTGGGAGATGGGAGTCTGCTGGATGAAGCTGCAGATTGGGGCAGCCATGTGTGCGGCAGGTAGACATGGCAATACGACTTACCCATGAGGTGCTTTGCAACTGCTGAGGGTTGGCAGCTCTGCCTAGGCAGGCAGTGGCAGGCTGCAGTTGCTTCCAGAGCCTTGGCAGGAGGGAACCCCCAAAGTGACATTTTCCAGCTACTCTAAATGGCAGCATAAGAAGCCACCGGGCCCCCTAACACTGTTCCTCCTACTGCAGTCACTGGCCTCCATGATGTCGATGAGTACATGCAGGCCCAGCTCCTCCTAGCAGTGAGTAACCTTGGCAGTCCCCGCCCTCCTTTGGCCCCCCTCCTGGCTGCCTCCGCCTCCATCTCAGCTATCTGTCCTGCCCACAGGCTCTGAATATTGCCACACATGTCCTAAAGCCGGGAGGCTGCCTGGTGGCCAAGGTAAGAGTCAGGACAGGGATGGGGCTTTTGCGAGCGTTCCAACAGAGTGGAGCATGAGGTCCCTGCGAGCTACCCTCACCACTCCCTCCCTCCCGCCCTACCCCTCTCACCCCTCCCCCAGATATTCCGAGGCCGGGATGTGACACTAGTGTACAGTCAGCTACGCATCTTCTTCTCCAGCGTGCTCTGTGCCAAGCCCAGGAGCAGTCGGAACTCCAGCATCGGTCAGTGTAGGGCAAAGCAAGCCAGGGCGGAGGCTGGGTTGGGGAGGTGGGCAGAAACAATCTCCCAGGGCACAGCCTGCATGGGGTGGGGGTGGCAGCAGACACCCTCACTCCACATTCCTCCTCCCCACCCCCCATACAGAGGCGTTTGCTGTCTGTCAAGGTTATGACCCTCCTGAGGGCTTCAAGCCAGACTTGAGCAAGCCCCTGCTGGACCATGCCTACGGTAAGAGCCAGATCCGCATGCTCCATCCCTGGGGAAATTCTTGTGTTTCCCCCCGCCTCCCTCCCCCCCCCCCACACACACACAGACCCAGCTACTCATTCGCTTTATCTCACCCATGTACCCCCGAGACTACCCTTTCTGGACATTGTGTCCCAACAGGCTCTTGAACCCAGTTAACTCTCCTTAGGGGTAGTTCTTAAACCTGGTGACAGTTCTCTCCCTCAGACACACCCAGAGGTTTAGAAACCTCAGCCCTCCATGGAAGGTTTGCCCATGTAGGGTCTTCGCCTCACCCCCTAGTAGAAGGAGATAAGGTCCTGACAACTGACAATAGAATGGCAGGTGGACATAAATTGCCACAAGAAAGCAGCAGATGTTTTTGAAGGGGTAAAAGCTTTCTGATGGGGAGGGATGTGGGGTGGACTGGTAGATACCTGGGGAGGACGAGACACCTGTGCCTGGCCCCTGGTGTCCTGGCCCTGTATTGAGTTTGTTTGTGTCTATTCCTAAGACCCAGATTTCAACCAATTGGATGGACCTACCCGCATCATTGTGCCTTTTGTGACTTGTGGGGACCTGAGCGCCTATGATTCAGACCGGAGTTACCCACTGCACGTGAGTGCCCGATCCAATCGACAGGAATTGGTGGGGGTTGGGGACAGGGAGCTGTTCTAGGTTCCCAGGTCCTCATCTTCCCGTGTCTTGCATCTCTTACAGCTACAGGATGGCTCCGAGTACAAGTACACACCCCCCACCCAGCCCCCTATCTCACCCCCATACAAGGAGGCCTGCACGTTGAAGAAGAAGGGACAGCTGGCCAAGGAGATTCGCTCTCAGGATTGCCCAATCAGCAGAGTGGACACTTTGGCCCAGCCCCTGGCCACTCCTCAGCGCCATACCCTGCTTGCTCCTGAGGTCTGGAAATGGGGTTCTGAGCCCATATTGACTGCTTCGCAGCATGCCTCTGTCTGCCCTGAATCACTGGGTTCTAAGGCCAAAATTCTCTTCCTTGTCTCCCATAGCTGTAGGACTCAGTAGATAAAACCAAGCATAGGAATAGAAACTTTGGAACCAACTTATATGAATCCCATTTCTTTGTCCTGCGTAGGTAGAAGAGAATGGAATTGAAATGAATTGTTCATGTTAAGGTGGGTAAGTTCACTTTTTTTTTTATCTCTGGGTTTGCATAAGGATACCTTTAAATAAAAAAATTCAAATATTACCTTGGAGATTTCTCCACCAACTGCTAAGATTATAGTCACCCCAGCTTTGCTAAGCATCTCTTAGGGTGCTCCAGGGACTACTAGGAGCATTTTTTACAAATTGAGGCAATAATTCAGTAAACACCAAGCACACACTGTGGGCCCAGGCATGGTTCCAGGTTTGGAAATAGAGCAAAGAACAAAACAGACACAGGTCTCAGCTCTCCCAGAGCTGCTGGCTTGGGTAAGAGGTCTGTGAATGTGTGACATCTGTGCATTCTTTAAAAAATATGTATATTTTATTTTTAATATTATTTACATAGTTGAAAGGGATGCTTGCCCACATGGGCCTCCAGTGAGGGTTGGGAGGGTTGAGGAAGCTGAGTGGGACAACAAATGTTTCAGTTCTGTTCTTTTTTGTCTCCTGTATCTGCTGGGGAGAGAGAAGGGAGGGGCCGCTTCTTGCTGCCAGACTATATCAGCATGTAGGGAGGGAGGCGACCACTTCATTAACACCTTAGAGACCCTGATGCGAGGAAGAGTGTTCTCAGTTGAGTGGTTTGTGTTTTTTTTTTAAGATTTATTTTATTTTTATTGGGAAGTCAGATATACAAAGAGGAGGAGAGACAGAGAGGAAGACCTTCCATCCATTGATTCACTCCCTAAGTGACTGCAACGGCTGGAACTGCGCTGATCTGAAGCCAGGAGCCAGGAGCCTCTTCCAGGTCTCCCATGCGGGTACAGGATCCCAAGGCTTTGGGCCGTCCTCAACTGCATTTCCGGGCTACAAGCAGGGAGCTGGATGGGAAGCAGGGCTGCTAGGATTAGAACCAGCACCATATGGGATCCCAGCATGTTCTAGGCAAAGACTTTAGCCGCTAGGCTACCACACCAGACCCTTTTGAGTGTTTTTGAAAGTTCTGAGACATGATCGGCTTCGTTGTACCAGGGTTAAGAAAATCTTTCCAAGGTCTATTGGCTTAGTGTATCCACAGACCCAGACGCTTGTTGCAAAGCTTGGCCAGGAGAATCATCCATCCAACCTATTCTGATTTTGTCCTCTCACAAGGCAGTCGATGTGTCTGCTGGCCTAGTTGAGCTGGCTGTCATGTCCCGCTTGTGCTTCTGGGCGTGCTGTTCGCTGCACAGGCATCCATAGCCATCCTTTTGTTAACATATAAATACACATTTTCCATGAACATCTTCAAGAGCACTTGTATGTATGCATTTCACAATATTTCAAAATAAACTTACTCTTCTTTCTTTTTTTTAAAGATTTATTTAATGTTTATTGGAATGGCAGACTTACAGAGAGAGGGGAAGAGACAGATAGATGTTCTGTCTGCCAGTTCACTCCCCACATGGCCACAACAACCAGAGTAAGCTGATCAGGAGCCTCTTCCAGGTCTCCCACATGGGTACAGGAGTTCAGGCACTTGGGCCATCCTCCACTGCTTTCCCAGGCATAAGATCAGGGAGCTGAATTGGAAGTAGAGCAGCCAAGACACGAACCTGTTCCCATATAGAATGCTATCGCTATAGGTAGAAGCTTGGTCTACTATGCCAGGACGCTGGCATGATAAGCTTAACTTTCAAATTCATTTTGGGGGGGAGGTGGCCAGCATGGTGACCTAACAGCTAAAGTCCTCACCTTACACATGCCGGGATCCCATATAGTCGCTGGTTCTAATCCCGGCAACCCTGCTTCCCATCCAGCTCCCTGCTTGTGGCCTGGGAAAGCAGTCAAGGACAGTCCAAAGCCTTGGGACCCTGCACCCATGTGGGAGACCTGGAAGAAGCTCCTGGCTCCTGGCTTTGGGTTGGTTCAGCTCTGGCCATTGTGGCCACTTGAGGAGTGAATCATCAGACCAAAGATCTTCCTCCTCTCTGTATACCTGACTTTCCAACAAAAATAAATAAATCTTTAAAAATTCAGTTTTCCCCTGAACTTTTTGAAGTACCCTGATACATAATAAGTAAAAGGAGTATGGGATAAGTAAAACAAGTGCAAGCTGGACATAAAGGACCAAGGTCTCTAGGCAAAGTGTTTATAGTGTTGTGATTAGTGTTTGGAGTAAAGGACTGGAAGGGCTGAAACAAAATTGATGTTGCTAACTGCACTAGGAAAAAGTATTTATACCTTAGTATATTTTATTCTTAGTACTAAAGAAGTCTTCTAAATCAGTAAAGGGAAAAATAGGAAAGTAAGGGGCAAAGTTGGCAGAGTAGGTTAAGCCGCCATTTGTGTTAATTACATCCTACACCAGGCAGCAGTTTGAGTCTCAGCTGCTAAGGATCTTATCCAGGTCCCTGCTAATATATGTGCCTGGGGAAGCCTTGAGTTGTTTTGTTTTTGTTTTTGCTTTGCTTTATTTATTTTTATTGCAAAGTCAGATATGCAGAGAAGAGAGAGGAAAAGCTTTTGTCTACTGATTCACTGCCTAAGTGGCCACAACAGCTAGAGCTAAGCCTCTCCGAAGCCAAGAGCCTGGAGCTTCTTCCGGGTCTCCCACACGTGAGCAGGGTCCCAAGGCTTTGGGCTGTCCTTGACTGCTTTCCCAGGCCACAGGCAGGGCAGTGGATGGGAAGCCGGGCTGCCAGAACACGAACTGGTGCCCATATGGGATCCCAGCACGTGCAGGGCAAGGGCTTTAGCCACTAGGTCACCATGCCAGGCCCATGTTTTTTGTTGTTTTTTTTTTTTTTTGTATTATTGGGAATCCTTTATTTTTTTGTTTTGTTTTAAGATTTATTTTATTTATTGGGAAAGCAGAGTTCCAGAGAGAAGGGGAGACAGAGATGTTACATCTCCTGATCCACACTGGCCAGGGCTGAGCCAGACCAAAGCCAGCAGCCAGGAACTTTATCTGGGTCTCCCACCTAGGTTCAGGGAAACAAGAACTTGTGTCATTCTCTGCTGTGTTCCCAGGTCACAAGCAGGGAACTAGATCAGAAGTGAAGCAGCTGGGACTCTCAGTGGTGGCCATATGGCGTGGTGGTGCTTGCAGGCTGCATCTTAACCCACTATGACAACCCTCTTCCTTGAGTTCTTGTCACCCACATAGAAGACCCAGATGGAGCTTCTGGCTCCTGGTTTCAGTCTGGCACAGCCCCAGGTGTTGGTCCTTTGGGGAGGAGTGTGCCACTGGATGAAGGATCTCTCAGTCTTTGACTCTTCCTTTCACAGGAACAGATGAATACTTTTTAAGAAAGATAAGAATGGCCAGTAAGCTGTGAAAAAGCTGCTCAAAGGGAAATACAAGCTAAAATCAAGTGGTTGGAACGATGTGTAGCCATTAGAATCCTCTTACTCACTGCTACAAGTGTAAAGATATGGCCAGTGCGCAGGCTGTTGAATGTTACCTCTTAGAGCTGTATGTATGCCCATTCATTCCTGAGAAACAGGCTACAAGGCTCCTAAGCAACGCTGTCTGTGTCCTATGAAATGCCAGAGGATGCTAGAATGTTCTGAGTAATACTGTATGTATCCCCGTGAAATCATAGTATGTGTCGAGACTACACCACAGGGCCAATGAACACCTACCTTATGGGTAGAATAACACCTTGGCATCTTTGCTCATTAAACTGAACACATTTCATGCATTTCTCTTTCTACTACATAGGAGAGAGGGCTACAAAACTGTTGGCAATTCGGTGAACAAAATTATTACAGTGAAAGCAAATGGGCATGTATATTTTTGTGGTTTATTACTGTTTCTTTCCCCTTCAGGTAAAAATGAACAAGCTGCCTAATATCAGGGATGCCAGAACTTGAGTTGAACCTATTTTCAATATCATGTCAGCCATGGGGCCTAAACAGACAAGCCATGTCATTGGAATCTGCAAGAGCCACCACAGAGACAGCAAGGAACGAACCAGAATGTGAGGCGATGAATTCTTGACTGAGGTCCTACCTCTTCTCTAAGCCTCTCCCAGGGGTGTCCTAATTATTTCCACAATTTCCCCCATGGAACCTGAGGGTGTTCACTTGCATAGAAATCAGGTTATCTATATATTCATGCCACGTAATTTCATGAATAACTGAACTTGAACTTGATTCCCAGTACTGAATACTGGCAACAAACCACAATAGAAAACACTGTACCTATGATTTTCTTATGGATGCAAAAATACCCTTTTTAATGTAAATTACAGTTGGAGGCATATGGCAATATTGTTTCTATTTGTCACCACTGTGAATGATAGCAGATTTTTTAAATCCACTGTTTTGATTAAAAAGCCCCAAATGTTACCACACCCCAAATTTTTTTCAATTTTATATATAGCAATAATTAAATTTCAGTGTACTGGAATCCCATTTTAATATGGACGGGTTCTTCAAGAAGTTCATGGAAAGTAGAATTGGAAATAAGTTTCTTTGAGCAAGACATTTTTGAGATTTGTGCATAAGTGAGGAGTCTTCCCCAAAGTTTGTCTGAAATGCATTTTATGGGAAAACTGCACAGATTTCAATCTGTAGCAAAAATAAACTTAATTCCATCTTTTCAGGACTTTTAAAAACACCCTGATCTTTGTGTATCTGAGTACTCATGTGGAGAATGTGCATTTAGCCTGGGGATTGAGACAGCCCACACCCTTGATCTGAAGCACCCAGGTTCATTTCCAGCTCCTGATTTTAACATCTTGTCAGTACAGACCCCAGGAGGCACCAAGGATGTTGGCTCAAATAATGAGTTCCTGCCACTTGTGTGGGAGCCCTGGAATAAGTTTCTAGCTTCCGGCTTTGGCCCCAACTGTTGTAGACATTTGAGTGAGTTAGTGAATGGGAGTTCTCTGTCTCAATAAAAAGTAAAATTTTGTTTTGTTATCTTTTTAAAAGATTTATTTCTTTTTATTGAAAAGTCAGATTTACAGAGAAAAAGAAAGATCTTCCATCCACTGATTCACTCCCCAAGCATCCACAATGGCTAGAGCTGAGGCAATCTGAAGCCAGGATCCCAGAGCCTCTTCCAGGTCTCCCACGCAGGGTCCCAAGGCTTTGGGCCGCTCTTGACTGCTTTCCCAGGCCACAAGCAGGGAGCTGGACGGGAACTGGGGCAGCCAGGATTAGAACCGGCACCCATATGGGATCCCAGCACATGCAAGGAAAGGATTTAGCCACTATGCTATTGTGCCAAACCCTGTTGTTATTTTTTACAAATCTATGAAGGGGTACAAAGATCTAAGCAGTTACCAAATAGTTCCCCAGAATTCATTCTCTAGGTGAACAAACCCCTCAGGAGTGTTGGAAAATCAGTCGAAGTCACCCCTGTTTACAATCCTAAAGCAGAACAGCTGAACAAGGAACTGACAAACTCCCCAGCTAGGCAACAAGAACTAATTTTTCCAGTTTAATCCTATGTCTTTAGAAACATGTTCTCTGGGTCTCAGAGGCTGTTTTCTTCACCTGACTGACCCAGGAGTTGTCGCACAGCTATCTGAGTGATCCCTAAAGAATGCATAAGGCTATGACAGCAGGTACCAGTGCCCAGTCCAAAGTGGTGCCACACTCTGAAGGGTATGTTTATAGGGGTGAGACTATGCCCTAGTCTGGCCACAGCAATAGCAATACCTGCCTGTGTGTCCCAGGGCTAAGAATGACCCAAGTGTTCATGCCGAAGGCTGTGTGGCCATCCATCCCCAAAGCGGTTTCTATACCACTTGGGCTGAGTCCACAAGTGCCTGCATTGAGTCTTTGGGACCCTAGGAATGGCCATCCTGCAATTTTTATGACTCAGAGAGCCATCAACCCTCCTTCAGCGACCCCACAAGTATCCATGTCATCAATGTGGACCCACAGGGGTGGCCATGGCCAAGCTTGTGCCAATCCAGGGATGCCCCTGTCTTATTTGCCATCTATTCCCTATTCGTGTCTTTAGCTCTCTTCTTATCTCCATCTGGGTGACTCCAAATGGTCACACACCTCCATATTAGGTGTCCTCAAGAGTGTATCTCCCAGCTTGGTGTGCTTTAAGAGTGCCCACTCCAAATTCTGTGTGATCACATAGACACGACACCCCAAGGTGACCCCAACATTGTCCACACCGTGACCAGCATGACCCTGGGACTGCTTACCCAAAATGTAGCAACAACACATGTGTACAAAGGGATTGTCAGAAAGTTCATAGGAAATGTGTTATGAAAAAATAAAGCAAATTTCAAGTATTTTTTTCAAATGAAATAAGCGTCTTTGAATTGCATTTTTCCACAAACTCTTTGATGTCATTTCCTATGTATCCTCATATGTTTTACCCCAGGATTATAATGTCCACACCCCAGTTCAACGTAGCCCTAGTTTACTCCCAAACTAGTGACATTGGGAATGTATGCTGTGTCGTCTGTGTAATCCCAGGAGTGTCCAGACCCCAGACTCTCAGGAAGGCTGAGGGGAGGAAGTGGTCCAGGCAAAGGGGAAAACCTATGCAAAGGCTCTGAGGCAGGAGTGTGCCTGATACAACTGAGAAACAAAGAGGATACCAGTGGGGTAGAAACAGAGTGAGGAGTCATTGGTAGATGAGATCAGGGATGCCCTTTGGAGAGCAGGGCATGGAGCCTGGAGGGACCTGGAGCCCAGAAGGGCTCTGAGCTGACTTGGGTTCTAACAGGATCCCTTGGGCTTCTGGAAGAGTGTTATAGAACCACTTTTGTTGGTCAAAACTGCTTATATACTAAAAGAGTGAGTTTCATTGTGTGTTAATTGAATCTTAAAATTCATAATATTATAAAAAAGGTGCAATACTTTGCAATTTAACAAAGAGTTCTATGTCAAAGAAAAAAAAAAGAAAAAGAAGAGGTGATGGGCACAGCAGTTGACACACTTCTTAGGACACCTATATCACTTATCGGAATGCCTGGATTCAAGTCTCAGCTCCACTTTGTTTCCCCAGCTAATGAGTATCTGAAATGCAGTAGGGGCTAACTCAAGTACCTGGGTCCCTGGCACCCACCTGGAAAACCCAAGTAAAGTTCTGGGTTCCTGCCTTCAGCCTAGTGCAGCCCTGACCACCATGGGCATTTGCAGAGTGAATCAGAGGATGGAAGATGTTACTGTGTGCCCATCTCTATGAAATACATTATTCAAGAAAAAAAAGTAGGGGCTGGTGTGGTACCATATTGGGCTAATCTACCTGTAGTGCTAGCATCCCATATGGGCACCGGTTTGAGTCCTACCTTCTCTACTTCTGATCCAGCTTCCTGCTAATAGCCTGGAAAAAGCAATGCAAGTGCTTGGTTCCTGGCACTCATGTGGGAGACCAGAAGAAAGATACTCCTGTCTCCTGGCTTCTGACTGGGCCAGCTCTGGCTATGATGGCCATTTGGGGGAGTAAACCAGCAGAGAGATTTTTCTCTCTCTCCCTCTGCAATTCTGACTTTAAAATAAAATAAAAAGAATCTCTAAAAAAATTAAAGTTATTTACTTATTTTCAAAAGCCAGAGTTACAGAGAAAGAAAAAATTTTCCATCCACTGGCTCACTTCTCATGATTACAATGAGCAACCCTGGGCCAAGTTGAAACCATAAGCCAGGAGCTTTACCTGCTGTGTCTCAATGGCAGCCCTTATTTTTTTTTTTAAGTGTTTAAAAAGATTCCCTAGGAATAAAGTCGCAGATCAGTGAATTAGCCTGCTATTTGAGATGCTCGGGTCCTATATCAGAGTGCCTGAAGTCCCGCCTCCAACTCTGATCCAGCTTCCTGCTAATGCAGACTCTGGGAGGCAGCAGATGATAGCTCAATTCTTGCCATCCATGTGGGAAAGTCCAAATGAATATCTGATACTGGTTTTGGTCTGGCCCAACCCTACCTTTCTGGCTGGCTATTGCTGACATTTGGGAAGTGAACCAGTAGATAGAAGACTCTTAGTTACTCTGCCTTTAAATAAATAAATGAATGAGTAAATCTTAAAAAGACTGTCTATAGGAGAAGTTCAAGTTGCCTGCCTGTTATAGCTCCTCCCCCCACATCCTTTGTGCACAGAATTATATGGGCATATCCCTGAGCAGAAGGTACCAACCTGCCACTTCTCACCCTGCACCCAGTAACTGCTGTGTCTGCGGCAGATTGGATGAGGATTTCATCATATTTCTACTTTTTTTTAAAGATTTATTTTTATTATTTTTTTATTGGAAAGGCAGATATACAGAGAGGAGAGACAGAGGGGAAGATCTTCCGTCCGATGATTCACTCCCCAAGTGAGCTCAATGGCCGATACTATGCCAATCCCAAGCCAGGAGCCTCTTCCGGGTCTCCCACGCGGGTGCAGGGTCCCAAAGCTTTGGGCCATCCTCGACTGCTTTCCCGAGCCACAGGCAGGGAGCTGGAAGGGAAGCAGGGCTGCCGGGATTAGAACCGGCGCCCATATGGGATCCCAGGCGTGCAAGGCGAGGACCTTAACCACTGCGCCACCGCGCCGGGCCCCATCATATTTATACTTAAATATGGAAGCCTTAACCCCCAAGGTGACTTACAGCTTTCCATCGATGTCCTCAGCAGGGTTGGTCCCAGGACCCCTCCCCACTTGGATGCCCAAATCCACAGATGCTCAAGTTCCTTCTATTACATGGTGTCATATTTACACAAAACCATGCACACTCTCATCTATACTTTAAATCCTGTCTAGATTACCTTTAATGCCCAATACAAGGCAAATGCTGTTTGAATAGTTGTCATACTGCATTGTTTAGGGAACAAAGACAAGGGGGGAAAAAGCCTGCAGCATATGTTCGGTACAGGTGCAATTGAAAAAATATTTCCAATCTGTGGCAGGTTGAATCCAAAGATGCAGGATCTGAAGATAAGGAGAACTGACTGCATTGGATATAGGGCCTTTACAGAGGTGATTGGGGTTAGATGAGGTCAAAGGAGTAGGGTCCTAGCTCAACAGGACTAGTGTCCTAAGAAGACAAGGGGACACCAGAGCTTGCTCTCTCCACGTGTGTGCACAGAGGAAAGACAAGTCACAGAGGAGCCCTCACCAAGGAACTAACCCTGCGAGTGCCTTGACCCTAAACTTCCAGCCTTCAGACTGTGAGAAAATAAATGCCTATTGTTTAAGGCCCCCAGTCTGCGGTATTTAGTGACGGTAGCATGAGCAACTAACTTTCCCATGCGTGGATTTTATGTTTTTGTGCCCAAAATAAGCATCTTTGAAGTTCATTGTCCGTGAAGTTTGTGCAGCACCCTTGTCCATTGCCTAAGTTTTGGAGTGATTTCATCAGGCTCATTTTACTGGATGTGAGGGGAGTGGGCGTTTGAGTGAAGGAAAGACAATGCATGCATCCTCCCTAGAATGTGTTGAAGGAGTTTCTGGAACTGACAAAGGACATGAGCAACCCAAAGAAAGCCAGAAATGAAGCCCTCCCCCCGCCACCACCCCCCGGCACCCACACACACATATATACACACTCCTTGAGTGGCCACTGTTTGGGATGGCAGCATCCCATATTAGGATTGAGTCCCAATACACATTACAAGCTTTTCAATCCAGCTTCCTGTTAATGCATATTACAAGACAGGAGGTGAAGGCTCAAGTACTTGGGTCCCAGCCATCTATATGGGAGATCCAGATAGAGTTCCTGGCTCCTGACTTCAGCCTGTCTCAGCCCTGGCTGTTTTGGACATTTGGGGAATGAACCGGCAGATGGGAAGATAGATCTTTTTTCTCTCCTTTTTAAGAGATGAAAATAAACATTTTCCACAAAAAAAAAAAAAATCCATGGAACCATGTCCATGGACCATGCTTTGCCACATTGCAGGATGAGTAATGCTTGTGGAGTTTCCAGAACATGAGTGCAGGCCTTGGTTCAGGAAAGTGGGCGGAGTGGGATGATCTCATGCCTGGTGGCAGCCCCAGGGAAACAGTGAGTGTCTGGGTCTTTCTAGATGATACAGGGGCTTTGGGGAAGCTTGGATGAATCATGGGTCCCTGCCTATGCCACAGGAAAGCACTGCCAGATGCAAGGGAAGGGAGTCATGATCAGCCAGGCAGAGCTGCTGGAAGGGTGCCTCAAAGAATGGTGACAGGTGGGACTGGTGTCATGGCACAGAAGATTAAGCTATTACCACTGATGCTGGATCCCATATGAGCAACAGTTCAAGTCCTGGCTGCTCCAGTTCTGGTCCAGCTCCCTGCTAATGCACCTGGGGAAGCAGCATATTGCCCAACTGCTTGGGCCTTTGTCACCCAGGTGCATTCCAGGCACCTGGCTTCTGCATGACCAGCCCTAGCCATTGCAGCCATTTAGACAAAGGAGCAATGGCTACAAGTGTTTTCTCTCTCTCTCTCTCTCTCTTTCTCTCTCTCTCTCTCTCTCTCTCTCTCCCCCCCCCCCCCCACACACACACATACTGCCTTTCAAAAAAAAAAAATCTTAAGGTGTCAGCATTGTAACATAATAAGTAAAGCCACTGCCTGTACTACCTACATCTCATTTGAGCTCTGGTTTGAGTCCCAACTGCTCCATGTCTGATCCAGTTTCTGCAAATTAGCCTGGAAAAGTAACAAGATGATCCAAGTGCTTGGCTCCCTGTAACCACATGGAAGATTTGGAACAAGCTTCTGGCTCCTGGCTTTGACCTGGCCCAGCCCTGACCGTTGTTGCCATTCGGGGAGTTAATCAAGCAGATAGAGGATTCTCTCTTTCTATCCTATGTAACTCTTTTTTTTAATTGTATAAATGTTATTTTTGATAATTTTTACATATTTGATTAGGGTGGGAAGGGTTAAGGGCTAGAGGAAAGTGGGTAAGACCACTGTTTTGACATTCTTTTTTCCTTCCTGTATCTGAGGGGAGGAGAAAAATAAGGGGAGAAGCCACACCCAGCCTCCCAACCATCCCAAAGTCCCCAATGTGGGGCATGCTCTGAGGGTCCTGCTCAAGTGGTTTTGATAATTCAACAATTCTATATTGCTGCCGATCTTGCCACTCCAATCACGATGAAATTTCTCAAGACTCCACTGGCTGACATAGTCCACCTTAGTCTCTGCCCAGATTTTCACTGCCAACACATAGCTGGGGTAGTTGATTGATTTGTTCTGTCCTCCGTCCTCTGCCATGGTACCAAGTGTCCTTTGCAGGTTCTGATGGACTGCCATGTCCTCCATGTGCACCTGGATATGCTGTCCACTGCTCCATCTGAGCCTCTGAGGAGGTCCAGCTCTGACACATGCACTCCATAGTCAGACCATGGAACCTGTACTTCTCTTCATGGTTGGGGTTCTGAGATCAGCAGTTCAGTTGGGGGGATTCCCAAAGAAATTTCATCTGAGGTAATCCCAGACCTGATTCTTGTGTGTGCACACCAATACAGGGTCTGGCAGTCTGTTGCCCAAATTGGCTTACGTGCACACTGTTAGTTGCAATTGCTGGGTCAGTTCTGTTTCCAGTCCTGTCTTCCACACAAACCAATGGGTATTGCAGCCCAACCCAATCCTGCCTACTGCACACTCAGCCCCCAAGTAAATCAGTGGGAACTGCATCCTAGTCAGAACAACCCGCAATAACTGCTACCAAGCCCACCCCCTGCTCTGGTTCCCATGCTTGCCAGTATGTATAGCAAATGGTTCTGTCTGTCCCACATCCCATTCAGCTCTTATACATGTCAATGGGCATTGAAGCCTAGTTCAACCAACCAGCCCTACTATCCAGCCCACACACATGCTGGTGGGTGCCACTCTCTGTCTAGCCATGCCTGTCCCAGTCCTGGTTCTCATGCTCACCAGTTGGAGTGGCAACCCAAGAGGGAGGTGCCCACTGTTTCCCTACTGGACCCACTCCCACTCCCGGATCTTGCACTCTCCAGGTGGTACTGTAGTTTAGCTCAACAGAGTTTTCCCCCTGTGCCAGCATCTGCCAGCTGATGCTGCAGCAAAACCCAACCAACCCTCATCCCCTCTGGCTTATGCATGTACCAGTAGGTACAGTCTGCCCAGCCTGACTTGTCCCAGATCCAGCTTACATGCAGGCTAACAGGTGTTGTAGCCCTTCCTGGCCTGGTCTGCCCCCAGTCCCAGCTCTCACACTCACCAGTGGGAGTAGTGGCACAGCAGGGGAGCTCCCTGCAGCCCCTCTACTGAGTTCACCTGCTCTCCCCTGAGTCTCATGTGTGCTGGTTGGGTGCTGTGGCCCAGTCTGGTATGGTCCACCTCACTTTGGCATTTGCCAGTGGGTGCTGTAGCCTGGCCCGGCCCGCCCCCAATTCCAGCTCACACTGGTGGGGACTATAGCCTAGCCAGCCCAGCCAGCCCCCAGTCCCGGCCCTAATGTGAACTGGCTGGTATTGTAGCCTGACCTGGCATGACCCACACACCATTCTGGCTCTCAGATTTGCCAGCGGGTGATATGAACTGGCCCAGCCTGGCTTGCCCCAGACCTGAGCCAAAGGTAAGCCCATGGGTACCATAACCTGGCCTGGTCTGGGCTGCTCCCTTTCTTGGTTCTTGCACTCACCTGCAGGGACTGTGTCCCAACAGAGGAGTTGCCAAGCTCCTCCATCAGAACCTCTCCCAATGCCAGATCTCACGCACACTGGTGGGTCCATGGGCCAGCCCTACTTAGTCCTTAGTCCACCTCCTGTCCACAGGAACAGTGGCCTTTCCTGACCAGCCCTCATCCATTCCGGTTCTTACTATTGAGTGCTACAGCCCAGCCAAGCCTGGTCCATATTCAGACACAGCTCACGCATGGCTCAGCAGGGACAGAGACCTAGCCCAGCCCATCCTATACCCATCCTGGTTCTCACAAGCTCCAATGGGTGCTGGAGTCTAGCCCAGTCTTGCACTCCCCAGACCCAGTCCACACCTGTGCTGAGGGAGACTGCATCCATGTCCAGACCAGACCACAGCCCCCACTCTGGCCCCTACGCTCACCAGTGGGACCCACAACCCAGCCAGGGCATCCCCTTAGCTCCCCAACCAGGCCTGATCCCAGCCACAGCGTGCCAGTGGTTGCTCTGACCCAGATTGGCATAGCCCCTCACCTGTCTTGGCTTTTGCCTTTGGATGCTACAGCCTGGCCTAGCCCAGCCAGCCCCCAGTCCCATCACACACTGGCGGGTGTGAAACTTGGCCTTGCTCAGTCTGCTTTCATCCCCAACTCATGCAAACCAGAAGGTTTGGTAGCCCAGCCCAGCATGACCTGCACTCCAGCCTGGTTTCTACACTTGCCAGTGGGCTATGGTTTGCTCAGCCCCACCTGGTCTGCCCCTTCCAAAACCAGCTCACACACTTGCTGATGGATGGAGCTACCCTGCCCAGCCGTCCCAACACCCAGCCCTCGACCACGTGCTCATCAGTATGAGCTATGACCCACTAGGAGAGTTTCCCAGGTTCCCCCACTTGGGCCACTCCCAGACCCAGATTCGAATGTTGCAGCCTGGACCTGCTCCACTTGTTTCTAGCCCCAGTACTGGTGAGCATCAGTGAGTTCCATGGTCACACCTAGCTCAGCCCATCACCATCCCAACTCTCAAGCTAACCAGCAGGACTTGTAGTTCCATAGGGTTGGGCCCACATATCCCCCACAGAATCCAACCCCGGACCTGGTTCTCTTGCGTGCTGGTTGGTGTCATGGCCCAGTCTAATGTGACCCATTCCCTGATCCGACACTCACTGTCAGGTACTGGGATCTAGCCCTGCCAGACAGGCTCCCAGCCATAGCTTGCGTGTGCACTGGCGTGTGGTAGTCAGCCATGTTCCATGCTAACAAACCCAACCCAGGACTTCCATGTGGGCTGGTACATCAGTCTGACCCATAAAGATCTTCAGGTCTCTCATCTCCAAACCACCAGGTCTCAGTCCCCTTGCTTACCTGCAAGTACAGTGGCTCTGTTGTTGGGTGTCCCTCAGGATTCATTTTTCACCTACACATACAGTGGCCTTATCCATGGATGTCCCTAGGCAGTAATTCCATACCCCCAAGACTCCAGAGCTCACCACAAGGCAGCCAGCAGGCAAAGCCCTGCACCGGTTGGCACTCTGGCTGCCCACAAGCCCAGAACCTGCCCCCCACCTAGCACCAATGGAATAGGAGCCAGGATCCCTAGCAGGAAGCCTGAGCCAGCACAGGTTCCCCCAGCCACCCACACTGCTGCTTAGGCTTACCTGGACTCCACCCACCAACATGGTGGCAGTGGGTGGAGCCATGGTCCTGAGCATGCCCAGAGCCGTCTGAGATCTGTCCCCAGCATGGTCACTGTGGATGGAGGAAATTCTTGGACCTTGAGCCTGGACAAGCCCAGGACCCTACCACTGCCTAGCAGTGGATGGGGAGCCAGGATCCCCAGCAGGAAGCCTGGGCCAGCACGGGTACCCCCAGCCACAGCCACGTGGCTGGGGGATCCAGACACCCACATTGCTCAGACTTACCTGGACCTAACTCTGTTTAAATTTAAAGGGGCTGGGCACGATAGCATGGTGGCTAAAATCCTTGCCTTGCACTCACCAAGATCCCATAAGGACACCGATTCTAATCCCGGCAGCCCCGCTTCGCATCCAGCACCCTGCTTGTGGCCTGCGAAAGCAGTCAAGGACGGCCCAAAGCCTTGGGACCCTGCACCTGTGTGGGAGACATGGAAGAAGCTCCTGGTTCCTGGCTTCAGACCAGCACAGCTCCAGCTGTTGTGGCCACTTGGGATGTGAATCAACAGATAGAAGATCTTCCTCTCTGCCTCTTCTCCTCTCTGTATATCTGACTTTCCAATAAAAATAAAATAAATCTTTATTACAGCATATTTTGTGTTGTCTTAAATTCTTGAGTTTCAGAGTGTCCAAAGTAAACTTCACTCACCTTGCTTTTTTAAATTTCCATGTAAAATATAAAGATTATAGTGTGAAAATGTATTAGAGAGGGTACTTGTGGAAAATATATTCTTAAAAATAACTATGCTTTTTACTTCTTTAATAAGATTTACTTATTAAAAAAAAGAGTTTGAGAGAGAGGGAGAGAGACAAAGAAAACAATCTCCTATCAGCTGGTTCTTCCGCCAGATAGCCACAACATCCAGCGCTGGACCAAGACAAACCCAGGAATCAGGAGATGCATCCATGTCTCCCACATGGTGACAGTGGCCTATGTAAGTGCTTTGGCCAACCCCCACTGCATTCTCCAGGCAAGTAGTAGGAACTGGATGTGGAGCACCCAGAACACAGACAGGCACTCATATTTGATACCAGCATTGCAGGCAGCAGCTTCACCCACTTTGCCACAATGTAGGCCCCAGGAAAGAGATTTAGACGATGTTTATTTATCCATAAGAGGGTCTTGAGAAAGTTCACAGGAACTCATATTATGAAAAAATTATAAATAGGTTTCTCAAAAGGTTTGCAACAAAATAAACTCATCTGGTTTTTTTTCCCCAAGAATCTTGCATGTAAGCTCATATATTTGTGAAAAACAATACAGCTGAATATTTTCAATAAATTATGATGACTTGTTTGTTGAAAATAAATAAATAAATAAATTTTAAAGCAATCTTTTAAAAAATCAAATTTTTTAAAAGGATAATGGAGCATGTACTTACATGAAGGGGTATGCACACACATGTGCAGAGGTGACTTAGATGCATTCATGTAGTGTGTGCTTATGTGTGAGTGTGTGCACGTGTCTGTGTGTGCACATTGACAACACATTTGTATGCATACATGGCGTAAGTGTGTACATTCAGATTTTGTTGTTTTAGATACAGATGTAATCGAATGTGCATATGTGTCACACAAGCCTAAGTGTGAGATGGCAGAGTTCAGATGTGCTCAGCAGGCACATGGATGCTGGCACCCTGCAGAGAGTGTTTGTAGATATATATGAGGGTGAGCCTATGTGGAAATCCACATGCAAATCCCTATTGCTGTGGATGCTAGCCTGTTTGTAGTCTGTACATGTGTGTACCAGGTGCACACATGACTAATGTTTGAGTGTACCACTGCAGGCCATGCGAATCTGTCTTATGTCTATGCATGCATATTCTTTGGTACCCATGCCAGGTGCATAAACAGGTTTGGGCCTGGATAGCCACACACCAGTTCCTGTGCACAGCAGCCTGTGCACAGGCATGTATATATGCGTGTCTGCAGGGAGTTCCATCAACTTGAACCCATGCATCTGTGCATTGGGACCCTGGAGTGCCCTTGAATACATGTGTGAAAATGTGTGTGTGTGTGTGTGTGTGTGTGTGTGTGTGTGCAGAAACACAAGTGTCCAAGCCTGTGGCTTCAGTACATGGTTGCCTCTGGGCACTGTGCATACATATGTGCACGAGTACAGTTGTGCCCATGGGTTCAGATCTACGTAGTTGGGTGCATGCATCCATGGGTGCCCATAAACATGTGTCTGGGTGTGTACATGGGTACGTATGTGCCCACGGGCCTAGGTCTGGGTGCATGTGTACACATACTCTGTGTGAATGTGTATGTGTATGGAAATGTGATCAGGCATGCTCCTGGACCCTTGGCATCTGCACACATGTACTTCTGGGTGCTCATGCATGTGTGTGCACCAGTGCAAGTATGCCTAGAAGCCTAGGCCTGTGTGTATCTGCATGTGTAACTCTTGGGTCATGTATGTGTGTGAGTGTATGTGTGCAGCTTCACACATGGCCATGAGCCTGTTCTGGGCATGTATGTATATGTGCCCCTAGAGGCTCATTCATGGGTATGCTTGTGTGTTCACCTGTACCCATGGCTTGGATCGTGATGTCTGTGCACACACACTCTTGGAGGATCATGTATTGCACATGGGCATGCATGTGTGACCTGTACCTGGCTAGTGGTCATAAGCGAAACAAGAGAGTGAGCTTCCTCTAGGAACTGAGATTTCAGCAGAGCCAAGAAGGTAAAACTCTGGGATCATTTTGCTTTTCTCAAACTTTTTTATGTACAACAAAGCTAGAATGGGGAAAACACCATCCAACCCTCTCCCCTTGAATTGCCCACTAGCTGAGCTCTGTGGGCACTTAAAGACAAAGTAACTGGACTCCAGAAGGCTAGAAAGAGCTGAGAAGCCTGGGAATCAGAAAGCAGCTGGATCCGGCTCTCTTATCCCTTACTGAGGCCAAGTGCCCAGGCCTAGGAGAAGCCCAGAGATTTATGGCAGTTTGTCCCTGGGGACAGCTGCTATCAGTCGCTGGGATAACTTAGGTTTAAACAGCTGCTTAGGATTCCACAAACAGCTGGGGCCCAGGATAAGCTGGGTTTCAGGACTGTCCCTTGTCAAATGGCCTGGCTGTCTGCAGCCCCAGCCCAGGCTGAAAGAACAGCCTGCGTGCTGACAAGACTGGGCCCCACCTTCTGCTCCCTTGACACTTCCAAGTCCTCACACTTTGTCCCCAGTAGCAAAGCCTGGGATTAGGCTGAGGGAGCCAGGCCTCCAGGCCTGTCAGTCTCAGGGGAAGCAAGCACTGGTGAGGTCATATGCATGGCCTGGGAGGCTCACTTGCACTGCTAAAGCTGGTACCCCACCCACCAAAATGGGCACAACAGCAAAGGCACTGGGACCCCCAGCTCTCTTCCTGGCCTGACTGAGGAAGGCTGAATATTTCTGAATTCCACATCTAGTCCAAAGGGAGAGCAAGTTTGGAGAAGACAAAGGGCTCTCCCCTCTAGCTCTGCACCACCCCCATCAGCACACCTACACACAAAAAAGCCCTCTTCCCATCCAGCTCCCTGTTTGTGGCCTGGAAAAGCAGTCAAGGAGGGCCCAAGGCCTTGGGTCCCTGCACCCGCATAGGAGACCCAGAAGAGCTTCCTGGCTCCTGGCTTTGGATCGGCACAGCTCCAGCCATTGCGACCGCTTGGGGAGTGAATCAATGAACAGAAGATCTTCCTCTCTGTCTCTCCTCTCTATATATCTGCCTTTCCAATAAAAATAAATAAATAAATAAATCTTTTAAAACATTTTTTTAAAGCCCTCGATGCCAAGAATGCCTTGGTGGGGCTGCTGCTGCGGTATAGCAGGCAAAGGTGCCACCAAAGACACCAACAATCCTCATGGCCACTGGTTTGAGTCCTGTCTGCTCCACATCAGATCCAGGCCCCTGTTAATGGCCTGAGAAAGCAGTGGAAAGATGGTCCAAATGCTTCAGTCCCCGACATCTTCATAGGAAACCTGGAAGAAACTCCTGGCTACTGGCTTCAGCCTGTGGCCATTTAGGGAGTGAACTAGTCAGTGGAAGATCTGCCTCTTTTTCTCCTTCTCTCTCTGCCTTTCAAATAAATAAGATAATCTTTAAAGAAAAATAAAAAGAATTTCCTGTGTCATCCATCTCTTCCCCCCTCCCAGTTCAAACCAATAGTGTTCCTCCAACCTCTCCAGGAGGTCAGGCATCAGTGGACCGGTGGACCGCTGTGTGGGCTCTGCCCCAACAAAGGACCCCTAGGTAAGACAGATAAATGAGGACAGAAATTCAGCCAGGGCCTCTCCAATATTCCTGGCTCCTGGTTGGGAGCTGAATGCATTAGGAGGAAGAGGCAGGAACCCTTAGCAAAGGTTCCCAAAGGCACTCCATGAGCAGGTAGCACCCTTCGGTGTCCAGATCCTTCAAGGCAAAGGAAGCCTAGAAATAATGCCAATGAACATAGCCCAAGGGCTCAGCAGTCCCCAGCCCCAGGGATGTCTCTCAGCTAGAAAAGTGTTCAGTCCTTGGGCAGAGCTACAACACTGGTTATTCTGCATGTGAGCTGGGTTACGGGAAGAGACAGGCTGGACTGAGTGACCATATCCACTGATGCATGCATGAACCAGAGTAAGTGCAGACTGGTTGGCAAGTGCTGGGAATGGGGGCAAGTCCTGTCAGGCTAGACTGCAGTACCATCTGGAAAGTACAAGATCCGCGGCTGGGAGTGGGTCTAGTAGGGAGTGGGCACATCTCTGATGGGCTGCAGTTCCCACCAGTGAGCATGAGAACCAGGGCTGGGGGTGGATCTGGCTGGACAGGTGGTAGCATTTGCCAGCATAAGTGTAGGCTGGATAGTGCGGTTAGGCTAAGCTAAACTGCAGCACCCATTGGTGTGTACCAGACCAATTTGCTGCACATACTGGCATGTACAGGAACCAGGGCTGGGGACAGGCATGGTGGGGGGCTTTGGGGGTCACTCTGACTAGGCTGCAGTTCCCACTGGTGTATATGAGGGCCAAGTGTATGATCGGTAGAAGTAGGCAAGTCTGCAACATCCATTGGTTTGCATATGAGATGAGGCTGGAGACAGAACTGACCAGACAACTGCAACCACCAGTGTGTGTGTAAGTTGACGTAGGGACGAACTGAGCCAGACCCTGCGCTGGCTGGCATTCACAGGAGTCAGGTTAAGGTCACCTCTGGTGATATTTCTTTGGGGACACCCCCCCCCCCCACACACACACACACTGGACCACTGGACTCAAAACTTCAATAATGGCAAAGATTACAGGATCTGTGCTCTGACTGTGGAATGCCATGTGTCAGAATAGGTTTCCTCAATTGCATAAGATGGTGCAGTGGCCAGCATGTCCAGATACACATGGGGTTCATGACAGCTCACTGAGGCCTGCAGGGGACATCTGGTACAATGGCCGAGGATGAAAGGCAGAACAAACTGGACAACTCTCCCAGCCAAGCATTGACAACAAGTACCTTGGCAAATGGATACTCTAAGGTGGATTTCATCAACCAATGGATCTTGGAAGGATTGCCTCAACCTTAGAGCAACAAAATCAAAAGCATCTCAGAACTATTGAAACCACTTAAGCAATACCCTCAGAACATGCTCCACATTGGGGATCCCAAGATGACATCAAGTGTTTGTCCTCCATCCCCGGGTACCCCCAGATACAGGAAGAAAAGAAAATTGGAAGCAATTGTCTCATCTACTTTCTTCATTCCTTGACCCTTCCCACCCTAATCAGTGGTCTACATGGGCATGCATCCTTCTCAACTATGTAAACATTATCAAAAATAAAATAAATTTCTTTTTTAAAAAGTGTTCAACCCTACAGACTGCTGGGGGAAATATGTAAGGCTTTCCAATGTGTGAAACCACTGCCAGGAGTCCTTGAAGTGAAACCCAGTTTGGAGGTGGGGGCGACTAGTAGACCTCTATTGCTTAACTGATGGTCTAGGAGCTCTACGTATGTCTATGAAGAGACCAAAACCACACATGCAGGAGCCAAGTGAGGCGTGTCTGTATTAGGGGGATCTAGCCCACTGTTACAAAAGCACCTCCCTGGGAAGGAAGATAAGCACATTGGGAAGGAAGGAACCTGATTTTGGTTTATGGGCTTGTGAGTTTCACAGTGCACTATGAAACAGAACACATGGTTTAGCCTTCTGGGAAAGCTGGAAGCCAGAAATGGCAGAGAGTGGGTGCAGGAGCAAGCCAAGGGTGAGCCTGGCAGCAGACAGCCAGTCACTAACCAACTTGGGCTTACATGTGTTGTCTTGAGAACTAGCCCATCTACCTAAGGACTTCACACTTGAGCCTACCTCCCAGATAACATAACTGGATTAAGTCTCCACCCCATTGACCATTAACTTAGGACTTTGGGGACTCAGCTTCTCACATGTGGGGCTATGAGGGCACCATGAACAGCATCACCCAAAACAAACAAACAAACAAACAAACAAAAGAAGTGGGGTGGGCTGATGTTGTGGCGCAGTAGGTTAAGCTACCACACGGGGATACCTTATTCCCTACCCAAGAGCTGGTTTGAGTTCTGACTACTCTGGAACTTCCAGTTAATCTATCCTGGGAGGTAGGGATGACTGAATCGCTCAGCCCTGTCACTTATGCGAAAAATCCAGATAGAGTTCCTGGCTCCTCACTTAAGCCTAGCCCACCCTAACTGTTGTGGGCATTTGGGGAATGCACCAATAGATCAAAGGTTCCGTGTGTGTTTGTGTGTGTGTTCTGTTTCCTTCCCCCACCCTTGAAACAGATGAAAAGCAAGTGAAACTTGGTTGCTATTATTGAAGATGGTATTTAGCAGAAGAAGGAAGGAGTTCTGAGTTACCAAGAAGCAAGGTAGATCACCCCTGAGTCATTGAGTAAAATCACCAGCAGCCTTAGCTCCTCCACCATTTGGAGGTCCTTAGTTTTACAGAGTAGAGTTATCCCATCTCTCTTAGTCACCAGAAATTTTGCCCCCCCCATCCCTATGGGACATTGAAAGGTCATTTGTTCTAAACTTTCTATGACTCCCAGAGGCAGCTGGATCGTGGCACAGACTGTCTGGCACAGGCAAAGCCTCAGTGGGAATGACTTAACCTTCTGCTGGAATTCCAGACAGCATAGCAAAAGGCATCCTGTATCAGAACAACAGCCTGATTCCACTCCCTAGGCCAGTTTTCTGCAAATATACACCCTGGGAAGGAGCAGATGATAGCACAAGGGCTTGAGTTCCTGCCACCAACATAACCTGGGAGATCCAGATGGAGTTCCTGATCCCTACCTGGTCTGGTTCAGTCCCAGTCATTGTAGGCATCTTGGGCTTGAACCAGCAGACAGAGATCTCTGCTTGTCTCTAAAAAAAAAAAGAATGGGGATCTCTGGGGGAGACTTGCAGGTATGAATCAGATCCAGCAGCAAGAGGCAGCCTGGGAGCTGAGAGCCTCCTCCCGATCTTGTGTCTGCATTCCCAGCAGATGGCCCTCCCAGGCCCATCTGAGCTCCTGGCTGTGTGGATCCCTTTCTCGGAGGGATCTGTCTGTCCTCCCCACCCCGCCACCTCCCATCAGCCTCACAGTTCCTCTCAGCTCCCAAACTGTTGCGTAGGTGTGTGTTCATCAAGCATCAGCTTCTAACACTGGTTTGTGGAAAGGACAGTGGCAGCAGGGGGTGGGGGTGGCAGTGTCGGGTCTTTCTAGCCCATTACAGAGCTCTGTGTGGGAGAGTCTGAGGGAGGGATGTGAGGCAGCAGAGGGACAGGGAAGAATGTTAGAGGTGTCCTTCCCCTTACAATTCATCCATTGAAACATTCACCTACCCTTGCATCCACTCCTCCATCCTTTACTCACCTACCCACTGTCCACTCATTTGCCTGTCTACTAACACACATATTTATGCACCCACAGAGTTCGTGATTACCAGAGATTCAGTCACTGCTCCTTCCCTGCACTTGTAAACCTTGAATTTGGTTAGAGAAACATCCATGGGCACATTCACCACACGATTCAGTTATCCATGCTATGAATCGTCCCAAGGAGCACTCGACTGTGACAATGACACCTTAACTGAATGTTGACAGAGCTGTGTGCTGGGGTACTAGAAGGGGAGTAGCTGGGAGGAGGGGCATTCGAGAGGGGACAATATGAATAAGCCTCGGGAAAATGAGTGGGTGGGACCAGCGCAATAGCATAGTGGTTAAAGTCCTCACCTTACATGCGCCAGGATCCCATATGGGCACCGGTTCTAGTCCCGGCTGTTCCACTTCCCATCCAGCTCCCTGCTTGTGGCCTGAGAAAGCAGTAGAGGACGGCCCAAAGCCTTGGGACCCTGTACCTGTGTGGGAGACCTGGAGGAAGTTCCTAGCTCCTGGCTTTGGATCAGCTCAGCTCCAGCCGTTGCGGCTGCTTGGAGAGTGAATCATCAGACGGAAGATCTTCCTCTCTGTCTCTCCTCCTCTCTGTATATCCGACTTTCCAACAAAAATAAATAAATCTTAAAAAGAAAAGAAAATGAGTGAGGTATAAGCATATGGGTGTATGGAAAACCCATACAATGAAAGACACTAGAAAGTTCAGCAGGGTCTTCAGTTTCTTGCCTTGGGAACCAGTGGATCATTTTTGAACGAAAGAACCAGTACCCAGAGGGTGTCACCAGAGGCCTGGGATGAAAAGACACATAAATAAACCACTAGTCTACAATTTAAAAAAAAAAAAAAAAAAAGGACTCTAACTAGCCTCCTTTCCCCAGAAAGGATGCCATTTATAGGAACTGTCCCCAAGACAGGTGATCGGCTACATGGCTAGATGGCTAGTGGGCAGTCAATACCGCATGCTCTGGGGACATGTGCCAGGGATGTCACATGGTCAGGGCATCAGGCACATATGGGCAGCTCTTCAGAAGGGTAATGTCAGGACGCACAGCCAAGTTACCAGGGAGAGGCATACCAGAAGGTCAAGCTGGGACCCAAAGAATTTCTGTCAGGGCCAGGTTTAAGATGACACTTGTGACACTGACATCCCATATCTGAGTGCCCATTTGAGTCACAGCTGTTCCACTTCCAATCCATCTGCCTTTTATACGCCTAGGAAGGCAACAGATGATGGACTGGGCACTCGGACCCCTGCAACCCCTCTGACAGACCTAGACGGAGTTCCTGGTTCCCAGTTTCCGCCTGGCTGAGTCCTGGTTTTTGTGGACATTTGGAGAGTGAGCCAGCAGATGGAAGTTCTCCACACCCCCTGTCACCTCACCTTTCTTTTTTTTTTAAGATTTTTTTTTTTAATTGAAAAGTCAGATATACAGAGAGGAGAAGAGACAGAGAGGAAGATCTTCCATCTGTTAGTTTATTCCCCAAGCAGCCGCAACAACTGGAGCTGAGCTGATCTGAAGGCAGGAGCCAGGAGCTGCTTCCAGGTCTCCCATGCAAACGCAGGAACCCAAGGCCGTCCTCTACTGCTTTCCCAGGCCATAAGCAGGGAGCTGGATGGGAAGCGGTGCCTCCAGGATTAGAACCGGTGCCCATATGGGATCCTGGTCTGTACAAAGCAAGGACTTTCGCTACTAGGTTACCATGCCATGCCCCACCCCACCTTTCCAATAAACACATATATAAATCTTTTTTTTTTTTTAAATAATTTCCTTGAAGGCAGTGATCTCTGGGTTTTTATTCTAGGAAGCCATCCTAGATCTGTGTCGGGAGTGCTGGCTACCATTAGTGCTGCTGGACAGACTTCTTTCCCAGAGAGTGGCAGTCAGGAAAACAGTTGGGAATGTGTCCTAGGAATGGCTTGTCTGAAAGGGGACAGGGATCAGTGGCCAAGCCAATCCCTGTTCCCGGCACTACCTGTCTTCCAGAAGTCAGGTCTGAGCAACAAAAGCCCTCAGCCTTGCACATAGCAGGACATAAAGCTGGTGTAGTCAAATCTTGAAGCACCATAGGTGCTCACCTAGGGTGAGATATGGATACTCCTGGAGGCCCTGGCTCACTAGATCCTGTGCAGAGGGCCCAGCTGGCTGTGAGACGAAGAGGAAAAGCAGTGTGCAGGGGAGAGGCCAAAGCCAAGGGCAACAGGCTACAGGCTGAGGAACAGCTTCAGTGCCCACCTGCAAAACTGCAGAGTCCTGTAGCAACCCCATTCCAGGTACTTTCCAAGCACGGAGAAGCCAGCAGCACCCACCCTGCCCAGCCTCACAACGCCTGCTAGTCAGCTGGTTGATGACAGAGTCCTGCTGTAGCCAGCACTTGCCAGACAGCACCTGAAAGTCAAGCCCAGGTTCATTCTCTAGTGGTGAGACAGACACTGGTGTGATAAGGTCTGTAGACCCTATATGTTCGAGACAAGGCGGTGGGGACTTAGAAGAAGTCACTTAATCTGTCTAGACTTCAGTTAGTCCATCCATTCAGTGACACTACTGACCTTTATAGGCTCAAAACCACTTAATTAGGAATTTGTGAACTGGGAGAATTCATAAATGGGGTTCTAAAGATCCTTTGAACTTGCAACCATCTCTGTAAGTGCTGTCCAAGCCCACCAGTCAAACAGCAGATCTGTAGTTGAACAAGTTGGGTTTCTTGCTCATTGCCCCAAAGGGAAGCATACACGGTACAGAGCAAACAGTTGGTACAGCAGTTAAGCCACCTGTTGGAACACCCACATCCCATATCAGAGTGCCTGCCTTCAAGTCCCAGCTCTGCTCTCCATTCTGTCTTCATGCTGACATGCACCCTGTCTGGCAATGGCAATGATTGAAATGGTTAGATCCCTGCTACCCAGGTGGAGTTCCTGGCTCCCAGCTTAATCCTGCCAGACATTTGAGTGTGAACTAAGGCTGGGAGATATCTCTCTCATTAAACATAAACACCCCCCCAAACACACACACACTGCAAAGGGTGATAAAACCGTAGGCTTTGCACTTGCATTATGTGATTGGAGGAGGATTTTAGGAAGCAGCACTTGGCTCTGGACAGGAAATGGGAGGGGGTTTAAGGCTATGCGAGGTTGTCTCAAAATCTTATCTCAAAGGAGGGCATTTATGAGTGGAGGCTAAGGCTATAAAAACTAAATGATAAATAAATAAAATTTTTAAAAGCAGCATTTTAGTCAGATTAGGGGGAATATTTGATTGTCTTTCTGACTTGAAAACATCCATGTGCCTGTGCTCAGCCTGTGCCTGTGTTTTATTTATTTTTTTCAATCCATGAGGGTCACAGAGTAGCCTTATCTGTTGTGGATGCTTTGTGAACTTGTTCAAGTTCAACAGAACACCAAGTCCTTCTAGTACATGCCGCTCCCGAATGTCAAAAGTCAGGTTTCCCTTTCTCAGTGGGCTCCTAGGGAGGGCACTCTAGGCTTGCATCACATTTTCTCTGAGCTGGAGATCCCACAGAGACATAAACATGTCACCTCTACAATGGCCGGTAGCCCACACAGACTATGGATCAGATATCTGCCTGCAGATTGCCCCCCTCAGGTTGCTGAGAACATCTAAGCCTCAGTTGCCACCTCTGTAAAATGGGCAGCTCCCATGGCAGCTTGCAGTCCAGCATGGGAGGCTATAGCCACTAGCAGAGGTTCCAGTAATGGGGAAACTATAAATCTCTCTGCAAAACACAGTTTTTGTGGGCCCAGCTCAATAGCTTACCAACTGAGTCCTCGTCTTTAAGCTGTCAGGATCCCAAATCACGCCAGTTCATGTCCAAGCTGCTCCACTTCCCATCCAGCTCCCTGCTTGTGGCCTGGGAAAGCAATAGAGGATGCCCCAAGGCCTTAGGACCCTGCACCCATGTGGGAGACCCAAAAAAAGCTCCTGGCTCCTGGCTTTGGATCAATTTAGTTCTGGCTGTTGTGGACACTTGGGGAGTGAACCAGTGGATGGAGGATTTCTCTTTCTGTATCTCCTTTTCTCTGTATAACTGCCTATCTAATAAGGAAATAAAATACTTTTTTGAAAAAAGAATATATATGTATATATTCTAACATATAAACAGTCTGTGAAATTTGATCCCTCAGTCTTAAAAATCAACACAGACTATTGGATGGCAGCAAGAAAGGCTGCTTCATTTCTTTTGTTAAAAGGAGATTTTCTTGTGTGCTTTTTTTTTTTAAAGATTTATTTTTATTATTTTTTCATTGGAAAGGTGGATATACAGAGAGGAGAGACAGAGAGGAAGATCTTCCGTCCGATGATTCACTCCCCAAGTGAGCGCAACGGGCCGATACTATGCCAATCCCAAGCCAGGAGCCTCTTCCGGGTCTCCCACGCGGGTGCAGGTTCCCAAAGCCTTGGGCCGTCCTCGACTGCTTTCCCGGGCCACAGGCAGGGAGCTGGAAGGGAAGCGGGGCTGCCGGGATAGAACCGGCGCCCATATGGGATCCTGGGCGTGCAAGGCGAGGACCTTTTAACCACTTGCGCCACCGCGCCGGGCCCTTGTGTGCTTTTTGAAGCATCCTTTGTACAATCTCAGTAGAGAGGGATTTTTTCATCCAACAAAACTGCATTTCTCAAATGTCCCATCAATTCCACTCCCAGAAGAGAAGAGGCACTTCCACAGATGCAAAAACACATGAGCACAAGGTGACTGCATGGTTCATAACTGGACAATACCAGAAAAAATAGCAGCTCCTATACACATCCAGTGGCTGAATAAACACTGGTACATGCTCATGGTGGAGTACTATGCAGTTACAAAATGACTGAGAATGAAATTCATGAGCTGGGGAGGAGTGATTTCCAGGGCATTATGTTGAGTGAAAAAGTAACAATGGCTGCTCACTTCCCTCCAGCTCCCTGCTAATGGCCTAGGAAAGCAGTGGAGGATGATCCAAGCCCTTGGGCCCATATACCTACATGGGAGACCTAGAAGAAGCTCCTGGCTCCTGGCTTCAGGTCAACTCAGCTCCAGTCATGGTGGCCACTGTGTAGTGAACCAGCAGACAGACCTTTCTCTCTGTCTTTCCTTCTCTCTGTAAATCTGCCTTTCTAATAAGTAAATCAATAAATCTTTAAAAAATTTTCAAAGTAACCAAAAAGATGGAAGCAACTTATGTGTCCATGATGAATGAGTGGATCAACAAAATGTGAGCTATACATACATGAAATATAACTTAACCTTGAACGCAAAAGACACACCACAATGCAGATGAACCTTCCACCTTACCATGGAAAATACACTAGACTCCAAAGGTGAAATAAGAGATGACTCCACTTTTTGGGGGGTGGGTAGCTTTCTAAGAGTGGTTAGATTCATCTAGAGGAGCTGTGTAATGGAGACCAGCATGCCGAGAAGTGAAGATACATTGCAGCATGCATCTCTACTCCTGAATAAAAGGAGGACTCCCAGTGAAACTGTTAAATACATCTTGACAATAAGATGCTGGACTTTCTACCATTGTCTATACCTACAATAGATTTCTACAATATCAGGATACACTTAAATAGCAGAATGATGGGCTTGTGACTGTTATTAAAGGATTATACTATTGTAATAATACGGGGGAAATCAGGAGGGGGTGAGGGGGGAGGAGCGAGAGGAAGGAGAAATACCTGAGCCTACAAAACTGTATTGTAAATTTTTTTTTTAAAAAAAAGAAAAATAAATAAGCCTGATATCATTTTCCTCCCACCAAAAGAAAGAAAATAGAATAGAAATGGCCAGGAGTTGGGGGAGGGGAGGAAAGAGGGGATTAGTGTTTAACGGATATGGAGCTTCAGCTGAGAGAGATGAAACTCAGTTTTGGAGCTGAATGGTGGTATCTGCTGCACAACCATGGGACTGTGATTAATGCCACTGAACTAACTGGATGCCTAAAAATGGCTAAAACGGTGCATTTCACGTCATGTGAGTTGCACCACAATTTTTAAAAATCTGCTCAGTGAAAAGAAAAAGACACAAAAGACCACATATTGTGTGATTCCATTTATAGGAAATGTCCAGAATAGCTAAATCTCTGGAGACAGAAAGCAATTAGTGGTTGCCCAGAGCTACCACTGGGAAATGTGGCTGACTGCTCAAGGGCACGAGTTTTCCTTTGTGGTGATGGAAATGTCCTAAAATTAGATCGGGCTGATTTTGACACAGGTCTGTAAATATACTACTATTGTATGGTGCACCTAGCATTGCTTTTAACCTGCCAATTAAAATAAGGATTTGTGAGTCCTACACAGAGGAAAGAAGGAAGGGAGAGGGAAAGGAAGGGACAGAGGGAGAAAGAGGATAGATGTTAAAATAATAATAATATTAATAAGACAAAGAAGGGTACTGGGGCTGGTGCGGTGGTACAGTAAGCTAATCAGCTGGGATGGTGTTGGGCCTAGTCAGGATGAACCACAGAACTCACCTGACACTCACAGGAGCTAGAGCTGAGAGGAAGCCGGGCTAGGTCAGGCTACAGGACCCTGTGGGTAAGGATGCAGCATCCATTGGTATGTGTTTGGGCTGTGTCTGGGAGCGGGCCACACTAGGTTAGGCTGCAGCACTTACTGGCAATCACTAAAGCCAGAATGGGTTTGGGACCACCTGCACTAGATCACAGCACCTCTTGGGCCACACGAGAGCCAAGACTGGGGTTGGGCCAGACTGGGGTAAGTTGTAGAACCTATCAGTCAGAACCGGAATGGGTGTAGGCCAGTCAGGCTAGGCTGCAGTACCCACCAGTTAGTGCCAAGACTAGGGACTATCCATGTCAGGCTCTGCCAAGCACCCACCGATACACAGGAGATCCGCGGCTGAGAATGGGCTTGGTAGGGGAACTTGGGGAATTCCTCTGCTAGGCTGCAGCTCCTGCTGGCGAACCAAGAACCAGACTTAAGGGCAAACTAGGCCAGGCTTGGTTGCAGCACTCATCAGCATATGTGAGCCAGCTCTGTGGGTGGGCTGGAGTTGGCCAATCCACAGCACACACTGGCACAAGTGAGAGCCAAGATAAGGTACAGGGCAGGCCAAGTTAGACCACAATACCTATCAGTTTGCATGAGAGCTGAGGCTGGGCCAGAGTGGGCTAGGTTGTTGCACCTACTGGTGAGAGCTGGGGCTGGGGGTAGGCCAGGCTAAACCAAGTTGTAGAACCTGCTGGCTACAGCATACAGACTGAGGGTGAGCCATCTCTACTGGGCCACAGCATCCACTGGAATGTGTAAGACCTTGGGCTGGAAGTGGACCTGATAGAACTTTGGGATTCCCTTGCTGGGCTGCTGTTTCCACGGGTGAGTGTGAGAGCTGGTATTTAGGGTGAGCCAGGCTAGGCTAGGCTGCCACACCCCCTGGCATTCATGAGAGCTAGAATGGTTGTAGGTCTGCTGGGCTAGACCACAGCACCAGCTGGCAAGTGCCAGGACTGGGTGTGAGTCATGTTGGGCTGGACTGTAGTATTCTATGGCAGGCACAAGATCCAGAGCTGAGAACATGCCTGGAAGGGGAACTGTGATCACTCCCCCTGCTACTAGGCTATACCCATTGTTGGTGAGCACAAGAACTAGGACAGGGGCTAGGCCAGGTTGGACAAGGCAGTGGCACCTGTTGGCATACATGTGGGCCAGGTCTGGGGACAGTCGGGCTAAATTAAGCCACAGCACCCATGGGTGTGACCAGTAACTGAATGGGATGCGAGCTGGGCCAGGCTAGGGCTGCAGCAAAGACTGGCACATGCAAAAACCCGAGCTGGGAATGGGCCTAGTGGGGATTAATGAGGATCACCCCCAACTGGGCCACAGCACTCACTGGTATGCATGAGGACTGTGTCTGTAGCAGGCTGTCTGGGCTAGGCCACAGTACCTGTCAGTTTCCTGTGACATATGGGGCTGGGGTAGAACTGACTAGGTAACTGCACCTATTGATATTTGCGTTGGATAATGCAGGTGACAGACTGAGCCTGATTCTGCACTGGTTGGTGCATGTAAGAGCCAAGTCTGAGGTTACCCTAGGTGAGGTTTCTTGGGGGACTGCCCAACTAGATAGCTAAACTCGGGGCCCTTCCACCCCCAAAAAATCACAAGATATATTGTTCAACCTTGGGATGCATGTATTGGGACTGGGCCTCCTCAGTTGCTGATGCCTGTGCAGTGAACAGCATGTAGGCCAGCAGGGGACGTTAACTGCCTTGTCAGAGAATGGCAACAGAACAGGTTAGTTGACTCTCCTGGCCAAGCTAGCA
Source organism: Ochotona curzoniae (assembly GCF_017591425.1). NCBI lineage: Eukaryota > Metazoa > Chordata > Mammalia > Lagomorpha > Ochotonidae > Ochotona > Ochotona curzoniae. The sequence goes on from NW_024466769.1 coordinate 681,404, forward strand.
GCATGTTCCCGGGTCTATAGATGCATTAAGGTAGACTTTGTCAACCAATAGATCTTGGAAAATTTTTCTCAACCCTGAAGCAATGAAACCAACAATGTCTCAGAATTACCAAACTACTCAAGTAACACCCTCAGAACATTCATCCCCACTTCAGGGTCTCTAAGGCTGACATCATTAAACGACCATACCCTATCCCCACGTTCTGATGTAGTTTGACAGTAAAAAGTGTCCCCCTCCGCCTCCTACCCTGCAGACACATGAGGGAAAAAAAATACCTAAAACATTTGTCCCACCTACTTCCCTGTATCTATTTAGAGGCCCACAGGGGCATGCATCCCTCTCAACTATGTAAACAATGTTCAAAAGCACAAATTTTTGTAAATTTTTAAAAGAATAGTAATTGCTTGTGACAAGAATCAGCAGTGGAGGACCCATGATTGAGATGCAGTAGATCCAGTCACTGTCTATGACACCAGCATCCTATACGGCCCTGTTTTGACACCTGGTTGCTCTACTCTGGATTTGTACTTGGAACTCGGCATCCATATGGGAGACCTTTATTGGATATCAGGCTACTGACTTTAGTCTGGCCCAGTCCTAGCTGTTGCAACCATTCAGGGGAGTAACACAGTGAATGAAAAATCTCTCTCTCTCTCTCTATCACACCAAACTTCAAATAAATAAACAAATCTAAAAAAAAAAATACTTACCTGGCAGGGGAGATGCCATCGTTTTCCCAGGGCGAGGCTCATCCATTGCACTTGGGATGTGCTGACCCCTGCGATTTCCCCAAATGTGGGAAACTCGACTGCATAATTTGTGGTAGTGGGGGACTGCGTTCGCGCTCTTCCCTAAAAAAAAAAAAAAAAAAAAAAAAAAAGATCAGTGTTATCTATAGCCTACAATGCCAGTATCCCATTTGAGGGCTGATATGAGTCCCAACCATTCCACTTCTGATCCAGCTTCTTTTAATGCATATAGGAAAACAGAAGAAAATTACCCAAGTGCTTGGACCCCCTAACACACACGGGACACTCAGATGAAATTTCAGGCTATTTGTTTTGCCTTGGTCTAGCCCTGGCTTATTTTGCCAATTGGAAAGTTAATCAATATGGAAGATTTCTCACTGTGCCCCTCCTCAGCCCAGTAACTCTTTCAAATAAGTAAAATATATATATATAAAGAGATTTATTTATTTGTTTATTTGAAAGACTGATTTTACAGGAACAAAAGGAGAGACAGAAAGAACTTCCATCTGCTGGCTTACTCTCCACATGGTCACAACAACCGGAGCTGGGCTGAATAGAGGCCAGAAACCTGGATCTTTTTCCAGGTCTCCCACATGGGTGCAGGGTCCCAAGGCTTTGGACCATCCTCCGCTGCTCTCCCAGGCCACAAGTAGGGAGCTGGATGGGAAATGAAACAGCTAGGACATGAGCCTGTGTTGATATAAGATGCTGATTCTGCAGGTAGAAGATTAACTCGCAATGCCATTGAACTGGCCCCATAAAAATTAAAAAAAAAAAAAGACACCAATGCATGCTAAATTGTGAGTGAAATTTTGAAGAGAAAAAAAAACCAAAATTGCATAGTCGCAAAGTCTGAAAATTGTTCTAAAATTTCATAGATGGGCCCGGCACGGTGGCCTAGAGTGGCTAAAGTCCTTGCCTTGAATACGCCGAGATCCCATATGGTCACTGGTTCTAATCCTGGCAGCCCTGCTTCTCATCCAGCTCCCTGCTTGTGGTCTGGGAAAGCAGTAGAGGACGGCCCAAAGCCTTGGGACCCTGAACCCACATGGGAGACCTGGAAAAAGCTCCTGGTTCCTGGCTTGGGATCTGCTCAGCACAGCTCCTGCCGTGGCAGCGCTTAGGGGGTATGAATCATCAGATGGAGGATCATCTTCTTTGTCTCCCTTCCTCTCTGTATATCTGACTTTCTAATAAAATATTTTAAAAGCTTCATATAGATGCAAATAAGAATTTATTTTGGTGAAAAAAAAATGAAATTCAGACAGCTTGTTCACAGTTTGCATTCTCTATGAGTGTTTAAAAAAAACACCGATTTGCGTGGATTTCAAGTTATTTGCATGAAAATAAACTTCTCTTTTAATGATAGATTTCCACAAGTTTTTCAAAAGTACCCTCAAATCCCTCTACAACATACTTACAAATTACAAAAGGAAACTAGCCCATGTTGGGGCTTTGCGCCTCCAGATGCACTGAGAGACAGCCAGCGTCACTTGTGTGGAATTCCTGCCAAGAATGCATGATACAATCCTAATCATGAGGAGACATCAGACAAACCCCAATCGAAGGGCATTCTTCCAAAGAACAGGCCTGTGCTTTTAAAACAACACCAAGATGGTGAAAGTTAAGGGAAAATTGAGACTTTGTGTCCGATGGAGGAAGATTGAGCAGATCTGATAAGGCAGGTGCACCTCGTGACAAGGGCTTCCCCAAGCCTCTGGAAGGACACTCCAGCAACATGCGGGGATGGCTGGAGTCAAGCAAGCAGAGAGCGAATACAGCAGAGGAAGTGGAGGAATTGGAACTCTCAGACTCTTGCAGGTAGGAATGTAACAAAACGTCTTTGCTCTTCAGAAATTCATAGCAAAGTGTTTCAGTTCAAGGGCCATCCACCCTCAAGGAATTCTAAAACAAATTACAGGGCTTGGCGCGATAGCGCAGTGGTTAAAGTCCTCATCTTGAACACGCCAGGATCCCATATGGGCGCCGGTTCTAATTCCAACTGCCCCGCTTCCCATCCAGCTCCCTGCTTGTAGCCTGGGAAAGCAGTCCATGGCCCAAACCTTTGGGACCCTGCACCGGCATGGGAGACCAGGAGGAAGTTCCTGGCTCCTAGCTTCGGACTGGCTCAGCTCCAGCCATTGCAACTGCTTGGGGAGTGAACCATCAGACAGAAGACCTTCCTCTCTGTCTCGTCCCCTCTGTATATCTGCCTTTCCAATAAAAATAAATAAATCTTAAATAATAATAATAATAATAAAATAAATTACATAACTCAGAAATAAAGAAAAAAATACATATCTCAGAAAAAAATTCTTATACGTAAAACTATGTATTTGACAGTGGGAACTTCGAAAACACATGGAAAATTGGCTTTATCCTTTAATTCCATCTTCCATGAATCTTGAAAATTTCCTGTGTATGTGTGGGTTTGTGTAGTGTGATGCCTGCAGCATGGTGTGTGTGTGCACATGTGTAGGGAAAGAAAGTGAGAATGATACAGAGAAATAATAAATATGTTAATATCATGAGGCTCAACATCTTTTTTGCTAGTCTTGAAAAATGAAAGGTGAGATCTCATTGCCTTAATTTGCATTTCTTTAATGATGGAGAGACTAAAATGCCAAAAAGCAATAACCCAGAATGATCACAAAGGCAATCAGATTTGAAAGTTATTGAGTGCCCATTTTCCATGAAGCTCCAGTTAGAAATAGGAAGCATCTCATTTGGGAGATGTGAAAACAATACCTTACATTGGTTTTAATTTTACATTTCCTTGATAACCGGTATCTTGTCATAAATTATATATATGTATGCGTTAGCCATTTCAGATACCTTCTGTTTTTTGTTTGTTTGTTTTAAATGGCCATTACGGCCATTTGGGAAGTGAACCAACAGATGGAAAATCCTAGTCCTCTGCCTGAAGCACCAGCATTCCATATGGGCACCAGTTCATGCCCAGGTTGCTCTGCTTCCCATCCAGTTCCCTGCCTGTGGCCTAGGAAAGTAATAGAGGATGGCCCAAAGCTTTAGGACTCTGCACCCACATGTAAGAGCTGGAAGAAGCTCCTGGCTCCAAGGTTTGAATCACTTCTATTCTGGGCATTGCAGTTATTTGGGAAGTGAACTAGAGGATGGAAGATCATTCTCTGTCTCTTCTCTTTCTGAAAAAAAATCTACCTTTCAAATCAAAATAATTTCTTCACAAAATGAAAAAGACAAGGACTACAGTAGCTATGGTAAGCAGGTACAAATAGAGAATCATTCAGAAAAGAAGGTATCTGGGCCCCGCGCCTTTAAAAAAAAAAAAAAGATTATCTTTATCAGAAAGGCAGATTTACAGGGAGAAGAAAAGACAAAGATCTTCCATTTGCTGGTTTACTCCCAAATGGGCATAACGGCCAGAGCTGAGCCAATCCGAAATCAGAAGCCAGGAGCTTCTTCCAGGTCTCCCACGCAGGTGCAGGGTCCCAAGGCTTTGGGCGCTCCGGAACTGCTTTCACAGGCCACAAGCAGGGAGCTGGAAGGGAAGTGGAGCAGATGGGACATGAACTAGCACCCATATGGGATCCTGGCGCTCACAGATGCAGGATTAACCGGTTGAGCTATTGCATCACTCTCCCTGCTTTTTCTTATTAACTCGTAAATTTTCTGTATATGTCCAGAACCTAACACCCCTTCGTTACACACATCAAAAGCCTAGACAGAAACAGTTCAGTTCACAAAGCCTAACAGCAACATAGTGAAGATTTCCTCATTGCCTTTAAAAAAAATTATTTATTTTTATTGGAAATGCAGATTTACAGAAAAAAGGAAAGACAGAAAGATTTTACATCCACTGGTTCACTCCCCCAAACAGCCTTAACTGCTGGAGCTGGGGCAATCTGAAGCCAGGAGCCAGCAGTTTCTTCCTTGTCTCCCACATGGGTGCAGGGTCCCAAGGCTTTGGGCTGTCCTCTGCTGCTTTCCCAGGACACAAGCAGGGAGCTGGAAGAGAAGTGAAGCAGCCAGGACACAAATCAGTGCCCATATGGGATGTTCTTGCTGGCAGGTGCAAGATTAGCCTGTCAAACCACCATGTCAGCCCCAGTTACCTTAAAAAAAAAAAAAAAAAAAAAAGTCCATTTATTTGAAAGAGCTACAGAGAAAAAGAGGGAGTGAAACGACCTTCCACCTGCTGTTGCACTCCCCAGGTGGCCGCAATGGCCCGGACTGATGCAAGGCAAAGCCAAGAGCTTCATTTGGGTCTCCCAGGTGGGTGGCAGGAACCCAAGGACTTGGGTCATTTCCACTGTTTTTTTCAGGCCATTAGCTGCAAAAAAGTGGAGCAACCAGGACACAAACAGGTTCCTATATGCGATGCCAACACCAAAGGTGGCAACTTCACCTGCAATGCCAGACCTTAGTTGTATCTCATTTTCTTTAACTTTTTATCATATAACTCTTTTGGTTATCTTTTTCTTTTTCTTTTCTTTTTTTTTTTTTCAGAGAAAAACAAATGGATCAAATTTCCCACCTCCTTGTTTATTCCCAAAAAAATCCACAGCGATAGAGATTGGGCTGAGCCGAGGTTCTAACCGGGAATTCGATGCAGGTTTCCCAATGTGGGTGGCAGGGACCCAGGTTCCTGAGCCATCACCTGCTGCCTCCCAGAGTGTGTATTAAGCAGGAAAATAGAATCCCCACTAGAGCCAGGACTCGAACCCAGCCACTCAGGAGTCCCCACTGGCATCTTAACTGCTCGATTAAATGCCCACGCTGGATCTCCCAGTTTTACATGCCAGGTTGCAACTAAGAGAAACATTTCTGGTCTACGTGGATCCTACCGGAGAGCATTTGAGGACAGCGAAAAGAATGATCTACTGCATAACATGCCTGGCCTGTAGTCGGATGCTGAGGGAGGGGATAAGTGTGTAGCTGGCCTATGTCATGATCTACATAGCATGTGCAGTATTTTTCATCTTTGATACACGAGCATGAAACCAAAGTCCATGCTACGGTTTGTTAATATATACATATCTAGGACGCTATCCATTTGCTCTCCACCTGCAGCCGGCGGTGTCTCGAAGCCAAGAGCTGCTAATCCCATTCTTTTGTTTAACAGCTCAGCCATGCCGGTCAGCCGGTGTTTATCTGATCTCAACCCGCTTGCCTTTGCTCGCTGAGTCAGGGTGGAAGTCCACCTAGCCTGGGGTTTGCTTCTTGCTTCCACATCAAAACTAAGAATGCAGCAAGTGCTCAAGAAGTGTGCCTGGGGGGTGGGAGGGAACAGAAACCGCAGAAGAGCAGACCGTAGACAGTAGGCGCTGCATCCATGTTGAGCCCAATGCAGAATTCTGAAAGTGCTTTATAAACGCTCCCTGAGTACTGCAAAGCAGCCTTCCGGTGTCCCCCCTCCCACCAGCAATACCTAACTAATTGCTGGGGTCACCTTCATTGCAGGGTCGAGTCCGTTGGGGAATTAAGTAGGCAAATCAATTGAAGATAAGCCAAGTGCTCACAGCCACCCCCCCGGGGGGTAAGCGTAGGCGCCTAATTTTGCTCCTAGGTGACACCCAGTCACTGCCTATACACGTTTCGGGCCCCTCCCTGGGGTGTGGACGCTTGGAAATTCCTTTAGTTCCCTCTAATGATGACCTGCGTAGATTTTCCCCATCTCTGAGATCCGGACGCAACCGTGCAGAGAGGACTCGCACGGGTGAGCATTCGGGGGCCACAAGACTGGGGGCCCCCCATCCTTCCCATCAGGACGTGCAAGGTGGAGTCCCAATTTGGCCCTTGGGAACCGACAGAAAGTCTCCCGACGCCGACGCTTCGCGGCTGCAAGAGCCACAGGCCGGAAAAGTGCGGGCGAGCAGGCTGCGCGCGCCGCCGTCCTCCCGCGCCCCGCGCCCCGCGCCCCTCAACCGGCCGCTCCTTTCCCCCCCCCCCCCACCCCCGTGCCTCACGCCCCCCCTCCTCCCGGACCCCGCCCCGCTCCCGCTTTCCCATTGGCAGAACCCGCCGCCTGGCCGCCCCGGGATTTAAAGGGCCCGCTCGCCGCGCCGCCCTGGGAGCCGCTGCTGGTCCCGGCCTTGCGGCCTGCGGGGGAGGCTGCCCGGAGGAGGTGGCGACGGTGGCAACGACGGCGCATCTCTGGCCCCCTGAAATACGATTGCCTTCCTGCCAGGTAAGACTCCAGAAGTGTGCGCACGAGTCCCCGGCTCCCGTCCCTCAGCCGGCCTCGCCGCGCGCCTAGCAGAAGCCAGTGTCCTGGGACCCCCGTCCCTATCACCTTTCCGACTCCCTCCCCCGCCCAGTCTATATCCCCTGCCACCACCTCCACTTCCCTGCAGTCCCCCAGCTTAGGCAGGGCTTTGTTGGCCGCCTCTCGCCGGGTGGGGGGGGTATGATGGGGAGCGCGGGGGATACAGGACAGCCCCCACATCCATACAAGAAGGGATGCACACGGCTCCCAAGTGTCACAGAATCCCCCTGTCTGCCCTCCTCACAGAGCTACTCCACCTTGGAAGCCGGGAAGCCCTCCCCCAGCCCGCCCCCAGCCCCCTTTGCCATACGGGCCTAGAATGTACACCATCGGATCATCCTTGGCCAGGACTGTTCACCGCGATCCCGAGACCCGGCTCCTGCATTCCCCGCGAGTCGCCGCTGTGTGTGTGCGTCCACAACAGTCCCCCATCCCTGCCCTCCGCACACAGACACACACGCACGCACGGTCGGCGGCTTAGTCCGATGTACCTGCCGCTCACGACTTCCCGCAGCCCCTCAGTACCATCTGTGGGTTGCGCACCCTCAAACGGAAATCTTTAAAAACGCTCCATCTGCCCGTGGACATCCTGCTCCCTCCGTGCCCTCCTCCTTCCCCCCTTTGGCAGATCTATCCATCTGTCCATCCATCCGTGGGGGTCCGCCATGGCCACCTTCAGCCGCCAGGAATTTTTCCAGCAGCTACTGCAGGGCTGTCTCCTACCTACGGTCCAGCAGGGCCTTGATCAGATCTGGCTGCTCCTTGCCATCTGCCTCGCCTGCCGCCTCCTCTGGAGGCTTGGTAAGTGCCTGCCACACCATGTGTGTGCCACTGGGCTAGACTCTGGCACACCTGCCACGTTCATCCAGGCCAAGCCACACCTTACCCTGCCGCGTCCAACCAGACCAGAGCAGGTGCCGACATGCCTGGCTCTACCACATCCCGCGAAGCCCTGTTCCAACATACCACGTCGTGCTATCCACCACGGCCACCCCTGCCACCACAGCACGCCAAGCCACATCCTGCCATACCAGGCCATGCCCTTCCGGGTTCCTGGGATGCTGAGAAGCTCATGGGGATCCTGAGGCGTAAGATCCCACACTGTGGATGATGCAGGGCTACGAACTCCCAAAGTATTCCCAACAGGATTTGGAGATTGTGACAAATTGCAGTCCTCCTGTTTTTCGGTTTCCAGGATGTTGGTAATCTAAATTTCTGTAATCAGGGCAGGATGAAAGTTCTAGATTCTCGGATGCTGGGATGTTTCGACAATCATAAGCAGGCCTGTAGCCAAGTAAGATTTCAAGTCCCCGAGGTTCCTTCAGGAGGCTGCGATTTTCTGAAAAATCTGAGATTCAAAGGTTCTGTACTTTGTTTTTATTTCATTTGAAATGGGTTTTGCAATCCCCTCCCCTCCCCCAGTTTATTATTTTGAAATATTTCAAAGCTCCTGAAAGCTTGGGGAAAAAAAACTAGCACACCGATCACACACATCATCACATTCTCCAACGGTCAGCATCTTGTCACATTAGTTTGTTCTGTCTGTCTGTCTTTCTGCCTATCTATCTATCTTCTTCTTGGATCACTGGATCACCTGCTAACATCAACACTTCATCCCAGACCCTTCAGTGTGTGGCTCTCAAGGACACTCCCTGCCACCAAGCACAGCCCTAGCTGTCACCCCCTATGAAATGTAGTGTGAAGGCAGTAATATTATGCAGCATAAACCAAGGGGTGTACTTTCCCCCCCTGGTCTCTCAAATGTGCTTTCAAGGAGCCCGGCCATGTTCTGCCACCAGCACTTCGGGCCCCTCCAGTCAGACCAAGCTCCTACCTCCTCTAGGCCTTCACCCCAACTGTGCCCTCTGCCCAGGCCATCCTCCCCTACCTAGCAGGCCACCAACCTTCCCTTTCTTGTTCTCTCTCTCTCCCTCTCTCTCTCTCTTTCCCTCTTTCCCTCTCTCTCTCTCTCCCCCCTCCCTCTCCCCCGAAGGGTTGCCATCCTACCTGAAGCATGCAAGCACCGTGGCAGGCGGGTTCTTCAGCCTCTACCACTTCTTCCAGCTGCACATGGTTTGGGTCGTGCTGCTCAGCCTGCTGTGCTACCTCGTGCTGTTCCTCTGCCGCCATTCTTCCCATCGCGGCGTCTTCCTCTCCGTCACCATCCTCATCTACCTACTCATGGGGTACGGGTGTACAGGCTCAATCCTAACACTGTTGGGGGCAAGGGTGGGTGTGGTCCCCAGGGCTCCCTCATGGAGTTGCTCAGGACAGGAGTGGGATGGGGCCTGGGGAAGGCAGGGCATTGATGTTCACAGGAGAAGCAAGGGAATCTAGGAGGATTGTTCTATGAGGAGGCATACATAGCATAGGGCAAGGATGAGCAGTATGCTGTGCAGAATGTTCCAGAAGAAGGGAGACTAGAAGACTTGTCCTTTCACAAGTCTGTACAGGTCACACAGGGCCTGGGCTTCCCCGGGAGCTGGGAGTTTGGAGCTGGGAGTTTGAGATCCCCAAGAATTATTGCTCTTGAATTTGTGCGAGGTCCAAGATGGCAGAATGCCCCCAAGCACCTTGGTCTCCCTATTGTGTGGTCTCACAGGCCACGAGGTTCATGAGACCAAGACCAAAAGGTTATTATTTTTCCTCAGTGAGATGCACATGGTGGACACAGTGACATGGCACAAGATGCGAGGTAAGTGGGTTGGCCACTTTCACTTGCCCCAGCCCTTCTGCCCACTCCCCTCCTTCTCCTTGCTCCCAGTCTGTTTCTTTGTTCCCCTTCCTTCCTCATCCATGCACCCCACTGGACATGGGGGCATTACATCCCCTTTCCATCTGTGTATCTTTTCACCATGCTTTGTCATCCTGAGTCTGTCTGGCCCATCTAACATATGACCCTGATCTCCCAGCTGAGGGTGCCTGCCTGTCCAGAGCCTTCTTGCTCACCAACCTGACAATGTGCCCCTGTATCTATCATTGGACCCCCTTTCCCTACCACCCCTCACCTGCTGCTCTCTATCCCCCACCCTTGCTGACCTGCTCTCTGCCCATCCACTTGACCATGGGTGCCACACATAGGGGCCCAGATGATCGTGGCCATGAAAGCGGTGTCTCTGGGCTTCGACCTGGACCGGGGCGAGGTGGGTGCAGTACCTTCGCCCGTGGAGTTCATGGGCTACCTCTACTTCGTGGGCACCATCGTCTTTGGGCCCTGGATATCCTTCCACAGCTACCTACAGGCTGTCCAAGGCCGCCCGCTGGTGAGGTCCCTTGGGTAGGGAGGGCGGGGGAGAAGGACAGGTGGTCAGGGACTGTGGGAACCACCATGGGGACAATACTTATTGAGCCTTTGATTCACCCTGCAGAGCCGCCGGTGGCTGCAGAAGGTAGCCCGAAGCTTGGCGCTGGCCCTGCTGTGCCTTGTCCTGTCTACTTGTGTGGGTCCCTACCTCTTTCCATACTTCATTCCCCTTGATGGTGATCGTCTCCTTCGCAAGTGAGCACAGCCTTTGAGGTCCCTGCCCAGCAGGGACAGGGATTGGGTAGGGGACCTGGGGTCTCCCCAACTCTGAGCCTGTCTCTTAATGCTTCTGTCTGTCTTCTATTACTACAGCAAGAAACGCAAAGCCAGGTAAATGAGGACAGGTGCCTGAGGGCGAGTGGAGCTGTCTGGGGGAATGGGGCCAGTGCCTATGACCGATGGCTTCATGGAAGTCTGAGTCTTCTCTGTCTGTCTGTCTGTCTCTCCATGACTAGATCGAAACTGAATGCCTTTCTGTGGCTTGTCTTTCTGATCAAGTTTGCCTCTGTGACTTCAGGTTTGACTGGTCCTCTGACACATAGTTGTCTCAGAGCTGGCTGTCCACCTGTTCAGCTATTTTGCCACAAAAACAGTGATGTGGCTGTAACAGGGAGGACAACAATGTGTTGGTTTCTGGCTAACCTGTCCATGAATCTGGCTAGAGGCGGCGACATGTAGCAGGTGGTCTACCCATTGGTGACTGATGCCTGAATCTAGGGACTCTACATCCTGGTGTGTGGAAAGGTGCCATTATCAATGAAGGGGTGGGTGGCCGTTATCGGATGTGATGAATCAGGGTGGACAATTCTGGTATGTCTATGACTCAGGCTGGGAATGGTCTGACTGTGGCTTGTTGAGTAAGTGATTGGGCTATGTGTGTGCCTTCTCTGAACACTTGCTGTTGCCCAGCTAAGGGATGTCATGGCCAACTAAGTCCCTGTATCCACTGATCGGCACAATCAATTGCCTGCCTCTGGTTTGATTCCAGAACTGGATCTACATGCTTGATTCCATAACCCCTTCCCCTACTCATGACTGCTGATTATATATGATAATGAATGAGTGAGTCCCCAAAAGGTCAAGAGACTTGACCAGTGTCACCCAGCACAGCATTCAGCCATAAAGCCTAGGACTAACTTCTGAACCTGTGCTTTTCACAGGAGCAACATGTTGCCTGTTTTTCACCATATCGGATTGTAAATCCAACAGTGTGAAAGTGTGTGCATGTGTGTCTGTCTGTCTGTTTGTCTATTGGTGTTACAGTAGCTCTGTACTTACTACAGGGTTTTCTGTCTTCTGGTCACTGACTCAGCTCTGGTAGCTGCCAAGGTCTTTGTGTCTGGCTGTGTGGCCTTTGGAGGGCTCAGAGATACAAGATTGGACCTGGCCAGAGGCGGGGCTGGCTGACTGGCTGGCCTTGCAAGGTGGCAGGGTCATGTTGTTTATAGGACCACAAATGCTAGCTGCTTGGCAGTGTGTGTCTGCGTGTGACTCTCATAGTCTACCCCTTTGGTCACATTTCTGTCTGTCTTGTCTATGGTTGACTCAGGTCAACTACCAGGGTCTCTCTGACTCTCTTATTCTTTCTTCTCTGCTGCCTTCCTGACCCATGGGAACCCTAGGGGCACCTTGGTAAGGTGAGTCTACAGAGCAGGACTGGGGATACTGCCACATGGTGGGGGTGAGGGAGATGACTCCAGAGCCTGGGCATCATGAACTCCTCTCCTGCCTCTTCCTCCCCAGGTGGCTGCGAGCCTATGAGAGTGCCGTCTCCTTCCACTTCAGCAACTATTTTGTGGGCTTTCTGTCTGAGGGCACAGCCACGCTGGCAGGGTCCGGCTTCAGCGAGCACAAGGATCATCTGGAATGGTGGGGGAGGACTTGGGGAGGATCCCTTTATCTACTCCCTCCCCAGGGTGCTGATTGCCTAGTGCACCTGCAGGGAGGTGGGGTGGAGGATCTCCTGGGGAAAGGGACAGCCCCAGCAAGGGTGATGATCACATGGGTTGAGATGTCAACTGGGGTTGGCACATCTCATTGGCCCACAGGGACCTGACGGTGTCCAAGCCACTAAATGTGGAGCTACCACGGTCCATGGTGGAGGTTGTCACAAGCTGGAACCTGCCTATGTCTTACTGGCTAAATAACTGTGAGTCACCAAGTCACCACTCTAGGGGAGCTGGTAACCTAGGTCCTTCCATACATTGACTGAGCACCTACTGTATACCAGCCACTGGAAATGCAACAGCTATGAAAACACCTCTCCCCTGGTGGAGCTTATATTTTGGGGTGGTGGAGGTGTGGCAAGAGCAGATCATAAATCAGAGAAAAAGGAACACAGGTCATCTAGGTGTCAATGGATACTATAATAAAATACTAATAATAGAGCAGGTAAAGATGATCTAGGAGTGCAGGCAGTGTTGCAATTTTAAATGCATAAGCTAGGGCCATATCCCACCACATACGAGACAAAGATTCTAGGAAGGTGAGGGAGCAAGGGGATGCAGCTATGGTGGGAAGAAGAATGCCAAATGACAGGCTCATGTGTGTGCGTGTGTGTGTATGTGTGCATGCATGTGTGCACGCACACAGAACAGCAAGATCATTGGAGCAGGCATATAGTGAGCAAGGGGGCCAGGGCTCAGAGAGGCAGTGCCTGAGGTTATGGAGAGCCTTGTGGCCCACCCAGAGGACATGGGCTGTTTTCTCTTGAGAGTGATGAGAGCTGATTCAGAAGCAGTGGGGAAGCCTCTGCAGGATTCCAGCCCAGTGCCTCTGCTGACCACTGCTGGCTGACGACTCGGCATGCCTGAAGAGTAGAAGTCAGGGCAGCTCCGCAGCAGATGGACTAGAGGCAGCATATTGCCTCAGAAGTCTTGACGCAGGAGCAGAAGAGGCCTGTAGGTGCAGGGTACAGAATCCAGGGGTTTTGCCCCGAGGCAGTAGGGAAATAGCAGTTAACCTGGGACTGAATTTGTGAGGAGCTGTTTGGGAGGGAAAGCTCCTTTAAGGCAAAAAGGGCTTTATTCCTGTGGTCTCTCCCTCTCTCCTTTCACTGCCTGCCAGAGAGCCTCTGGGAAGGGCCCAGGGAATCGCAGGGAAATGTCCACCTGCATCTTTCCTTGCAGATGTTTTCAAGAACGCTCTCCGCCTGGGGACCTTCTCAGCGGTGCTGGTCACCTATGCAGCCAGCGCCCTCCTGCACGTGAGCAGGGCAAAGTGGGATCAGGGCAAAAGCTGGGCGGAGCAGGGGGATAGGGAGTGGGAGGGGTGGGCTTCCTCCTCACTCACCTCATTAGCACCTCCCCCATCCTACCCCAACCTCCTCCCCCACCATCCCCTACCACCAGGGCTTCAGCTTTCACCTGGCCGCTGTACTGTTGTCGCTGGCTTTTATCACTTACGTGGAGCACGGTGAGTGCGGGAGATGGGGGATGACGACAGCAGGGTCGAGATGGGCTCTGTGTGGGTATGTGGGTGGGGTGTGTCTGCAGTCGCCAACCTCTGAGGCTAACCTGAACCCCTCCTTTCCCTTCCTCTACCACACAGTCCTCCGGAAGCGCCTGGCTCGGATCCTCAGCGCCTGTGTGTTGTCTAAGCGGTGCCGGCCTGACTGTTCACACCAGCATCGCTTGGTGAGGAGGGCTCAGTTCCAGCAACCACATGCCCCCCACACACCCCCTCAATAACCTTCCTTCTGCTTCCATTTTGTGTCTGTCTCAAACCGCTTCCTCTCCTGGTGCCCAATAAAGCCCCAAAAGTTCACCTCCCTTCGGGGGGCTTCCGTGTCACTCACAGGCATTTATGGGGCACCTGCTGATACCGGGCACTTTCCTAGATGCTTGCAGACACAGTAATGAACAAAACAGGCTCAAGTCCCAGCCCATATTAAATGGGAAAGATAGTTAAAAAAAAAAAAAAAGTAGTTTTTGCTTTGTTGAGCAAAGCTAAGAGAAAATACATAAATACATGTAAGAAAGGGGGTGGGGATTGGAGGGCTTCCACTTCACAGAAATCAAGGGTGAAAGTTTAGTTTGTTGGCAAAGATGACCAGATTTCCCTGGCTTGGGAGCCATACTCCATTCTGCCAACTCTTTGCTAAGGCAGACCCCTGGTGGCAGCAGTGATGGCCTGAAAACTTGGGCCCCTGCCACCAGTGTGAGAACTGGATGAGGTTCTGGCTCCTGGTTTCAGGCCAGTGCAGTCAGCCCCAGCCCTGGCTGTTGCAGGCATTTGAGGAGCAAACTAGCAGATTAGGATCTGCTATCTTGCCATCTGCCTCTGCTCTTCTCCTCCCCCTCTCCAGTAAGTAAATAAATTAATAGGGAGGTCAGTTTGGGAGGCCTCCCTGGTGACGTGACACCCTGAGTGGTGTCACGGTGGAGAGGGCAACCCAGGAAACAGGAGCAGTGCAAAGGTGCAAGGTGAAAATGGGCCTGGAAGACTTTGAAGAACAGCGAGGGGAAGCCTTGATGCTTGAGCAGAGCGAGCCAGAGGGGAAAGCAGTTGGGAGGCATGAGCCTTCTAGGTCATTTGGGAATTTGTTTTGTCCTTCCTGTTCATCATAAACAATAGCATAATTTCCTGTTTGTCTCACATAATTGATCATAATTAATCCCCATGAATCCCCCATCCTGGTAGGCCCCTGCTCCTACCTCCCACCCCCACCAGCATACTTGCATATCCCCCTCCCACCAAGCCTGACCCTGTTACCCTCATTGGTAATAGCCTTTCATGCTTGGGGACCTCTGAGCATCCCTCAAAGGGATGCTTCCTCAAAGCCTCTCTTATACCTCTGCGGATTTACCCTGGGCATCCTCATTCCTGAGACTCACTGTATCCTGTACGTGTGTGTGCATGTGCATGCATACGTGCACACGTGTGTGTGTCCTTGGGCTCTCTGTGCAGGTGGAGGTGAAGGGCAGTACCTCATTCAGCTGCCAAGTGTATCCATCTGTCCTCCACAGGGCCTGAGGGTACGAGCCTTAAACTTGCTTTTTGGGGCCCTGGCCATCTTCCACCTGGCCTACCTGGGCTCCCTGTTTGATGTTGATGTGGACGACACCACAGAGGAGCAGGTGAGGTGGGGCCCTGGGTAAGGGGATGTACCAGGAATGGTGCTACCTGGTCTTGAGCAGCAAGAAGGTGAAGATGGGGAGATAGAGGTTGCAGCTCCTGGAATTGGGTCTCTCAGCCAGTGCACCTGCTTCGTCCTTTCCTGCTGCCCCTCTTGTTGAGTCACACTGCTGGATGTTCTGTTTTGGAGAGATGGGTAAAAATCTGCTTACTTGTCACCATTATAACAATTTATTCTACAGAGATGGAGTAAAGCTCATGGAAAATGCATACAATTTTAAAAGTGTACATGGATTTCAAAACCTTTTTTCACTAAAGGAAATATACCTTTTAATTCCATTCTGTGAACTTTTTGAAATATCCTCATATTTTATTTGATTTTTGTTTAGGTGGAATTGGCAAGCTTTCTTTCTTTTTTTTTTTTTTAAGATTTTCTTTATTTTTTTATTTCAAAGTCAGATATACAGAGAGGAGGAGAGACAGAGAGGAAGATCTTCTGTCCAATGATTCATTCCCCAAGCGGCTGCAATGGCCAGTGCTGCGCTGATCCAAAGCCAGAAGCCAGGAGCTTCCTCCAGGTCTCCCACATGGGTGCAGAGTCCCAAGGCTTTGGGCTGTCCTCGACTGCTTTCCCAGACCACAAGCAGGGAGCTGGATGGGAAGTAGAGCCACCGGGATTAGAACCGGTGCCCATATGGGATCCCAGAGTGTTCAAGGCGAGGACTTTAGCCACTAGGCCATCTCGCCAGGCCCTCTTTTTACTCAGTTTGAATGTGCAAATTCTGGATTCTGCTGCTTTAAAGTTTTACTTTACCATTTTACTTTAAAGTCTATTTGCTATTTCTGCTTGTCCAGCATGCAAGTTGTAGATTTTTCCTCCATTTTAGAGTAAGAACAGTTTGATTGAAAATTGAAATTTTAGCTTACCTGAATTTTGATTCAGGTTGTAGGCACAGAATCTGAGTCTTATTTGTCTTCAAATAAATATTTTATCCCATTTTTATTAAGATAGACAATGCCTGTCACGTGGTTCAAAAGCATAGAACATTCCAGATATTCAGGGAAAAGTTCTGCTCCCCACTCTATCCTCTGCCCTTTTTATAGGTAATCACTTTATTCATTTTATAAAAATATCCTTCCAAAGTTTAAACATATCAAGCAGAAATAAAAATATGTTAAAGTCCCTCTTCTTGTTTTTTATAGGAGGTAACAAAGGTGACACATGTATGATACTGTCCTGCAATTCTTACAAATCTCCCATAGCAGCTGATAGAGCGTCTGCATTCATTTTTTTTTTTCCCACTGTGAGAATATAACGCAATTTAAGTTGTCCCTTAGTGGTAGACACTAAGCGGGAGGCCAGTCTTTTCCTATTGCAAATTCCCTTGAAAAACATGTGATCAGGCTTGTGTGTTCTCCAACGCAGGATGGCTCTCAAACATCCTGGATGTGTGTGCCAGTTCTGCAGGAGGAAGACTATGAGTGAGGCTGATCATCTTGTTTAAGAGCCTTTTGTTTGTTCATTAGTGGGATGGTCTACTAGCCTTCTGTGGTAATTTTTAACTTAAAAAAAAAAATGAACTCTAGTAGCTCCTTATATATTAGGGAGTTTGCAGGTCAGAGAGTAAGATTGCCTTGTCTTTTTTACTATTTTTTTTTCTTGTTTTCATTTTTGTCTTGCTTTTAATTTTTTTTTTTTTTTTGGTAAGAGACAGCAAAAACTATGCATGGTTACCTTTGAGATGTACCCAATCCCTTCTGTGGAACCTCACCTAGGCTGCTTTGGAGTCACCAAATGTCCTTGGAGAGAATGGGTCATCATAAGATGCTGTTTATTCTTGCTGAGTGAGACCATCGCCTCTTTCTTTCCCACAGGGCTACGGCATGACATACACTGTCCACAAGTGGTCAGAGCTTAGCTGGGCCAGTCACTGGGTCACTTTCGGATGCTGGATCTTCTACCGTCTCATAGGCTGAGGCATAGGATTCTCTTGGCCCCCTCCCCCCAAGATCCCTCCTCCTCAGGGTGCCAGGCTCTGATGAGGAAATGAGGGAAGGCCGTCTCTACTCCCTTGACCTCACTCTATCCATGATTCCCAACATCTCTACACACACACACACACACACACACAGACACCATTCCCATGCCTGTCAATCCTCACCCTTCCACAAGGGCAGGCAGGGGATGGACCCTGCTGGGGCCTAGGGGTGGGGGGATAGTTAGGAAAGCAGAGAAGGGGAGATCCAGGGCCTCCCCGCCTACCTTCTCCCTTTTTATATTGTTTGTTATTGTCAAATAAAAGTAGGAAATATCAGTGGGCTCTTTCTTCACTGTTCAGAGGGAAATTGGAATAAGGAAAGGGGTGTGGCGTGGATTAAGGGTGGGAACTGGAAGTCATGAAGAGACAACGTACTGTGATTGGTTCATGCCTCATTTGTGATGGTTCATGATTGGATGGCGGGCCTGCAGAAAAGTCCTGGTCCTATTTGATTTGAGTGGAGGGGAGACAGATTGCACAGATGGGTATCAGAGGAGTCTGATACTGAGCTGACAAATCTAGGGCTCCCCCTTTGGACTGACCACTCTCGCCAGACAACAAGGAAGGAAAGCAAAACATTGTTTGGGATTGCACCTTGCAGGTGCTAAACAGATGGTAGGTCTAGGATGGGTCTGGATTCTGATGCATTGCTCCCTCTGGGTGCCCACTGGTTTAGGGTTATGGCATTCTGCCTGATTCTTTAGAATTGGCATCGTTGAATCTCCATGCCAATTGGCCAGCCAGGCTAAAGGAATTGAAATCTGATTAGTTTTTTGAGGCTTACTGCTGCTATCCTCACAGAGTTCTGAGCGCTGAACGGCGTGAGGGAGGTGGGGAGGGGAGGGGGTGCAGGGTACAGGATGTGTGTGATCGGCCTGTAATATTAAGATTCCGTGGTTTAGTCTGGGAACGCAGGGGGTGTTCAGTGTAAGAAACAAAGGCAGAGTTGAAAGGACTGAGCCAGACAGATTGACCAGCCCACCAGGGCATGGCCCCGCCTCTATCCCGCTCCTGACTGGGTCTCAGCCAACGACAAAAATGGCACCATGCTAGAGGACCGGGCCAAACTGCACACAGAGAGCTCCCATTGGCTGGGAGCCGCACCTGCCGTCTTCCTCGCCTCTCCATTGGCCTGCTCTATTGGGCGGGGGAACCCTTGAAGGGAAGGACAGCCCGGAGGAGCTACGCCACGGAGCCAGCGAGCTCGCAGAGAGAAGAGAGCCGAGAGACCGTTGGAACCGCCACTGCCGTCCCGGGGCTGGGTGAGTGCCCTCCGGCCGACTCACTCCTCCTTTCCCTAATACTTGATCGCCAGACCCTTTCCCCGCCACCAAGGCGTGCGCCTGCGCGAGATGCAGCTGCTGCGCGGTTGTCCGGACGAGGGTGGGTCCGCCTTCTCATTGAGCCGCTGGACCCGAGGGTTCTAGTTCTGATTGGTGGACTCCCTAGTTGGCGGTCCTTTTTCTGTTTACCACAACTGTCCACAAGACCCTAGACTCTGAGGAAAGCTCCGGCTTTCTGAGCTGGCGCTGGGCTAAGGGTCTTCGTGGGTTCCAATCATTCCTTTCGCTTTCGTTGTCCAGCTGCAGTTTCCAGGACTAAAAGCGGGGGAATAGTTTTACATGGGAAGATGCTAGGCACTGATAACTCCTGTGGGACCAGGCTAGCTTCCTTTGACTCGCGCCAAACAAAGACTAGACCTGATGACTGACTGTGACTCTCCCAACCGACTGCGACCAATGAACCCCGGAATTAAGTCTCGATTCTGTGTGTCCTGTGAGCACTGCGATTTGGGCCCAATCCTGAGTCGCCCCCCAACCCCCAATCTCTCCCCAGCCCCAAGTCTGACTCTAGATGGCTAGGATTTGACCTTGGTCTTCAAATCAACTCTGGTTTGTATATTCGCTTCCAAACTGGGACCTCTTGAAACTGGAACCTCTTGGGGTCAGGCCTCCTATTTCCTGTGGTGGTGTTTTTTTTATTTGTTTGTTTTTTTGTAAAATTATTTCACTGAAAGTTATTTTTTAATGGTTTTTCTTTAGTTATCACTAGACTTTTTTTTTGGAAACTTTTAAAATATTATGTATTTTTACTTATCTGAAAGGCAGAGAGGGGGAGAGATACCTTCTATCTGCTGGTTCACTCCCTAAATACCAGCAACCAGCAACAGTCAGGGCTAGGCCAGGCCAAAGCCAGGAGCCAGAAACTCCATCCAGATTTCTCACATGGGTGGCAGGGAGCCAGGTACGTGGGCCATCACCTGCTGCCTCCCAGGGTGTGCATCAGCAGGAAGCAGAACCCATGCACTGTCCTGTGGCATGCAGGTGTCTTGGCCACTGAGCTGCAACAAGCTTTCAACCTTTCAGTGGCCTTTTATTTCAGTCATGTTCTCCAAACAGCATATAATTAGGTTATTTTCAATCCAGCCTCACTGTCTGTTAGTTAAATTCAGCCCATTGGCATTTCTATTGTAATGTTATGTAGCTTTGATTTTACAATCTCATTTTGTGATTTCTGTTTGTCCAGGTTGTTCCTGTTCCTTTTGCCTGCGACCTGTTTATCCACACAAAGCCCGCCAAGCATCATGACCTCCAACAGTGGCCCCTTGCATCCATATTGGCCTCGGCACCTGAGGCTGGACAACTTTGTGCCTAATGACCGCCCTACCTGGCATATCCTGGCTGGCCTCTTCTCTGTCTCAGGGGTCCTGGTTGTGATCACATGGATGCTGTCAGCCCGGGCTGCTGTCGTGCCCCTGGGGACTTGGCGGCGACTATCCCTGTGCTGGTTTGCAGTGTGTGCGTTCATTCACTTGGTGATTGAGGGCTGGTTCAGTCTCTACCATGAGATCCTCCTTGGAGATCAAGCCTTTTTATCACAACTGTGTGAGTACTGGGTTCTTTCTAGGCGGGAGTCATCTTGGTTACTTACCCACCCACCATATTTCCTTCTGCTAGTTTATTTGGAAAACTGGCTGCACATAATAGTCACACAGAACAACAATAACAAAAAAAAAAACAGTTGTGGTATTTATGATACATATACATCACATGTACAAGAGGTTTGCATCCACAATTCCTGGTTTATAGTTCTCCAAGGCAAGTGAGAGAAAGGCAGACTACACATGGAATATAGTAAGCTTCTTTCACTCCAGTGGTGTCTCACCCCATGCCCTCAAAAATGGAATGCTGTAGCATCTGGACAGGCCTTGCTGGGGCTCCCCACCAGACTTATTAGCAATCATGCATAAGTAATGTCACCTCCATTATATATATATAAAAGACAAGGTCCAAAATAACACCCACATAGAAGGGTGGGCCCTAATGAAGGCATGATAACCATACACTTCTCTCATTCCTTGCTTTATGCGTCTCTTCATCCACATCCTTTGTGATAAACTAGAAAATGTGTGTGTTCTGAGGCTTTGTGAGCCGTTCAAGCATATTCATCAAGTCTAAGAAATGAGTCATGCAAACTCCAGTTCATGGCCTGGGGGCTTAAGGGAACTGAGCCTTCCACCTGAGGGGGTGGAGGGGGGGTGGTGGTTCTGCACTGAATGGGAGTACAGGACGCCCAGTCGCAGGTTTGGTGCTGCAACACAGCCAGCTTGCTGGTGGGGAACAATCTACAACTTGTGAGGTCACAGAAGTCTTTTTTTTTTTTAATTTTTTGATACTTTTAAGATTTATTTTTATTTTTCTTGGAAAGTCAGGTATACAGAGAGGAGGAGAGACAAAGAGGAAGTTCTTCTGTCCGATGATTCATTCCCCAAGCCCGCAATGGCCAAAGCTCAACCAATCTGGAGCTAGGAGTTCCTTCCAGGTCTCCCACGTGGGTACAGGGTCCCAAGGCTTTGGGCCATCCTGAACTGCTTTCCCAGGCCACAGGCAGGGAGCTGGATGGGAAATGGGGTCGCTGGGATTAGAACCAGGCCCTAGGGTCACAGAAGTCTTACATGTTGATCCTTATGGTGTGAGAACATAGGAAGCAAAGTGTGGATGTCTGTTTGACTCAACAGGTATTGATGGGAAGTTGTCCCAGTCTTAGGTTGTTAGAAACAATATTCCTTTCTGGCCTCCTGAGTAGCATGGCTGGGAATATTTCAGCCAGGTTTTTGAATGGACATCTGCATTCATTATTTTTGGGTAAATGTGAAGGTATTTTAAAAAGTCCATGGAAAATGAAATTAAAATTTATTGGTTGCAAACATTTGCTTTTTAAAATCCATGCATAATGCTTTAGCTCCCTGATAATGCACCTGGGGAAGCAACAGAAGATAGCCAAATGCTTTGGTCCCTGCACCCATATGGGAGACCTGGAGGAAGCTCCTGGCTCCAGGTTTCATATCAGACTCACTCCTGTCACTGTGACCATTTGGGGAGTGAGCTGGTGGATGGAAGATCTCCCTCTGTTACATGGAGAGAGAGATCTTCCTTCTGCTGGTTCACTCCCAAATGCCCACAATAGCTATGGCTAGACCAGTCCAAAGCCAGGAGACCAGAGCTCTTTCCAAGTCTCCCATGTTTTAGGGAGTCAAGCACTAGGATCATCTGCTGCTGCTTTCCCAGGATCATTAACAGGGAGCTAGATTAGAAATGGAACAGCCAGGGCCCAGTATGGTAGCCTAGCGGCTGAAGTCCTCGCCTTGAAAGCACTGGGATCCCATATGGGCACTGATTCGAATCCTGGCAGCCCCGTTTCCCATCCAGCTCCCTGCTTGTGGCCTGGGAGGGCAGTTGAGGATGGCCCAAAGCCTTAGGATCCTGCACCTGCATGGGAGAGCTGGAGAAAGTTCCTGGCTCCTGGCTTGGGATCTGACATAGCACTGGCTGTTGCAATCACTTGGAGAGTGAATCATCGGACAGAAGATCTTCCTCTCTGTATATCTGACTTTGCTATAAAAATAAAATAAATCTTTAAAAAACGAAAAAAGAAATTGAACAACTAGAACATGAACCAGCACCTATATGAGATGCTGGTGCCATAGGCAGCAGCTTTATGTTACAATGTTAACCGCAGTTGTACCTTTTTCCATTCCCACCAGCAGCATAGTAAAATTTTAGTTCCTCCATATTCTCACCCAGTGTTTGTTAAATTTTAGTGGGTATGAGTGGTATCTCATCATGGTTGCTAGTTGCTTTTACCATTTGAGGGCCTTTTGTGTATTTATCAGCCATTTGGAAATCCTGTTTTGTGAACCCTCCTGCCTAATTTCATTTGAGGTAGTTCTTTCTTATCCATTCTCTGCTCCCTCTTTGGTTCACTGGTCTGTTCACCTGTCTCCCCTTTCTTATTGGCTATTTCATTCACTCTGTTATTCACTCTTATGCCACAATCACAGCAGTACTGTTTTGTGTCAGGCTTAGCACACAAGGGCACTTTTAAAAAATGCATGGAAAAAAAAGAATTAAAAAGATAAGTTGATTTTGGTGTAAACAACCTTTGTATCAACAAGAGAGAGGGGAAATGCAAATTATGAGCCAGCTGAATGGATTTCAAAATTTGTTTACAGCAAAAATGGACTTATCTTTTCATTCTATTTTTTCCACAAACCTTGTCACATACCTCCACATTCACCTCTAGAATCCAGAAGAGCAGCCCCATTTCACAGATGAGGAAACCAAGGCTCAGTGAATTAGAAATGCAGTCTTCTCACAGGGACTTTAACTCCCACAAATGTGAGCTCCTCTTTTTTTTTTTTTTTTTTTACTGTGTTTACCCTTCACGTGTCTATCTTGTTTACTCCAGGGAAAGAATATGCCAAAGGAGACAGCCGATACATCCTGTAAGTGTTTGTCTCTATTCTCAGGGGTTGCCTTGATTCAGGGTGGTGGGGAGTCAGGGAGCACTCCTGGCCTGCACTCATGCCCATATCCCCCAACCCCATCCTTTCTCCTGCAGGGGTGACAACTTTACTGTGTGCATGGAGACCATCACGGCTTTCCTGTGGGGACCACTCAGCGTATGGGTAGTGATTGCCTTTCTCCGCCAGCACCCACTCCGCTTCATCCTCCAGCTTGTGGTGTCTGTGGGTGAGGAGATGGTCTTCAAAGGGTGTGAGGAGTGGGGGAAGGGGGAAAGCAGGAACACAGGTGCATCCCTGCAGGGGGGAAGCTTTCAATTCTGCCCACAGCGGGCTGGGAAGGTCAGTTGGAAAGACAAACTCCCCAGGGTTCTGGAACAGCCCTGTGCTTGCCTCTCTAGCAGGACAATTCTGGTCTCCTCCACTCCAATGCCATCTCCAGCGAAGCTTCCAGAAGCCCTGCATCCTCCAGGATCAGGACTCTGAGCTTCCTTCTTCTGAGATTCAGTCTTGTGTTCTTTAACTGTTCACTCCCCTTAGTCCTGCTAAGAGGAGTTATCTTTAGTTCTGGAATCCTGGACTGTCTTGAATTCCTGCATTTTTTAGAAAAGATTTATTCATTTTACTTGAAAGTCAGAATTGCAGAAAGAGAGAGGGACAGAGAGATCTTCCATTCTCTGGTCCACTCCTCAAATGGCTACATGGCCAGAGCTGGGCTGGTTCAAAACCAAGAGCCCAGGAGCTTCTTCCAGGTCTCTAACATGGGTACAGGGCTCAAGGACTTGGGCCATCCTCTGCTGCTTTCCCAGGCACTTAGCAGGGAACTGGATTGGAAAGTAGAGCAGCTAGGGCACAAACTGGTCCCCACATGGGACAATGGCGCTGCTATGTCACAACGCTAATGCTCCAAATTCTTTCAATTCTGGAAATGTAAGCTCTCTTTCTCTCTCTCATGTGTGTGTGTGTGTGTGTGTGTGTGTGTGTGTGTGTGTGTGTGTGTATGTGTGTGTGTGTATGTGAGCTCTCTTAAATGCAGAAATGCTCAGCTGTCTGATTTCTGGAATCATTACTTTTCTGCTTTCTCAGCTTCTCAGCTCAATCCCTTTAGAATCCCTAGTTCTTTGAATTTGGGATCCTGGGTCCTGAGACTTTGAACGACAACTTGGAAAATGCCCTGGAATAGAGAGCTGGGGAGACAGTAGCATCCTCTTTCTCACGGGGACTGCATCTCCTCCTCTTGCCTCCCACAGGCCAGGTCTACGGGGACGTGCTGTACTTCCTGACGGAGCATCGTGATGGATTCCAGCATGGGGAGATGGGCCACCCTCTCTATTTTTGGTTTTACTTTGTCTTCCTCAATGGCCTGTGGTTGGTGCTGCCCGGATTCCTCGTGCTTGATTCGGTGAAGCATCTCATGCATGCTCAGAGCTCATTGGATGCCAAGGCCACAAGAGCCAAGGGCAAGCAGAACTAGCCAGCCATGGTCCCTAGGGTGTGATGTGGGCTGATGAAGTACTTGCTGGCCACCAGAAGAGTCTAATCCTGCTCTCACAGGTTGGGATGGACAGAGATAATGAATCTGTCACACTCAGGCTGATGGGTGGGAATAGAAAGGGCCAGAGACATGGAAGGTATGGGCTGCAGGGAGCTATTGCCAGGAGCTTCTGGAGCAAACGTTCAAGAGAAAGATAGGAGGCCTGTGATGGTGGCAGTTTTTAAATCGGGAAATAAAATATATTCATTCTAACATTGAGAGATCTGGAATTACTAATCCCATCAATGTCCCATGACTAACCCCCCGGACCCCTCCATAATTCATTCCCCAGACTCCTGTCATTATCATATAGATTTGCCATCTATGACCTCACAAACTCCCTGGCTGACCCCACAGGCTCCCATTCTTTACCCAGTGGACTCCATAACTCACCACGCAGACTTTCCCTTCAAGGCTACCCCCTGACTCTACCCAGAGTCCCCTTAACAGAAGCTGCCCTAACAGAATGCCACCAGGCTTCTGGAGGCTGCACAAAATGCTGGCAGCTTTAGCCCCTTCTGAGGCTCCTCTTGGCCTACAGGGGGCTGCCTTCTTCCAGTAGCCTCATGTGGTCTTTTCTTTGGGCACCCAATCTGGTATCTCTATATGCAGATTGTTTCTGATAAGGG
Source organism: Ochotona curzoniae (assembly GCF_017591425.1). NCBI lineage: Eukaryota > Metazoa > Chordata > Mammalia > Lagomorpha > Ochotonidae > Ochotona > Ochotona curzoniae. The sequence continues at coordinate 706,785 of NW_024466769.1, forward strand.
CACCAGGTATTTGGATTAGGGCCTTGTTGGTCTCATTTTAACTTAATCCACATTTTTCAGTAAGGTCCCATGTTCAAATATAATCATATTGTATGGTCCTGAGACTTAGGGCTTCACTGTATGAAGGTGGGCAAGACAGTTCAGTCTGTAGCATTCTTGTTACAAGTGAAATACATGTACCTGGATCCTAGCAACCCAAAACTCTTACTCCTTTCCAGCATTAGCTTTAAATCCCAATTCTCTACTAAATATCATCTAAATCAAGCGTGGGTGAGACTTGAGATATGATTCATCCCGAGACAAAAATTCCTTTCTAACTGTGAAGCTGTGACATGAGTTCTCTGTTTCCAAAATACAGTGGTAAGACAAGTGCAAGACTGATATTCGCATTCTAGAAAGGAAAAAAATGGGGGGAAAAAGAATCACAAGTCCCCAGTAAGTTGCAAACCTAACAGGGTACATTCTGGTACTTTAGGGCTAGAGAATAATCCCCTGTAAAGGCTGAACGATCTGTCTGTGGGCTCACCAAGTTGGGAGACATCAAGTTCTGGGTCCACTGGGACAGCAGCCTGGCCCACTGATGCTACAGCAGAGATGGCCTCACCTTGGGGATCACTCTTTGGTGTTCCTGAAGAGAAATGCATGTAAGCTCTATCATCCTGTCCTGTAACATCTCATGCGATCAGGGACTTTTCATGGTTTTGTCCCATCACTGTCCCCTTTAGTCCAAGTCAGCATTGTTTCTGCTGCTATGATCTCGCCTGTATGCCTGGCCTGTGCTGACACTGCTGATCAGTTCAACAGGGCACGCCCATGATTGTTTTATGGTTTCACTGTCCGGTCACACTCTGGGATATTCTCCCCAGAACATGCTTTCTCTGTGTTTTGTAACATTGAATAGGCCAAATGGTTTTTTGAATCTGCATATTCTAGTTGGTTCCTGTCTACACTCTCTTTCTCAATGTGACTGTCTCCTGTCATGTTTTTCTATAAGCAGTGATGAGAAATCAGACCACATCCCACATCTTCAAGCCTTTGCTTAGAAATTGCCTCAAATAAAGATCCAAGTTCATCACTTACAAATTTGACCTTCCACAGAAAACTAGAACACAATCAAATTGGTTTTTTTTTTTTCCTTCTCTGGTTTCCGCTCACATGATCCTCATTTCCAGCTGAAACTTTCCATGGATGGTGCCTTGCTGTCTGTTATGTGGTGGGGGGTTGAACTGTGGCTTCACATTCCCCTGTATGGCCACTAATCCTATTCATAAGGCTCCACCCTGTCTAATCATCTAATCACTTCCCCAAGCCCTCGCACCCTGATACCACCACAATGGGAGCTTCCACCTAGGAATTTTGACAGGACACAAACATCAGACCATGGTAGCAAAACAGGATTTTTTTGTTTGTTTGTTCTAAGATTTATTTATCTTTGGCCCTTCACAGTGGCCTAGGGCTAAAGTCTTCATCTTGAATGTGCCAGGATCCCATATGGGTGCTGGTTCTAATCCTGCAGCCATTTCCCATCCAGCACCCTGCTTGTGGCCTGGGAAAGCAGTCGAGGACAGCCCAAAGCCTTGCGACCCTGCACCCGCATGGGAGACCTGGAGGAAGTCCCTGGCTCCTGGCTTGGATTGGCACAGCACTGGCCGTTGCAGTCACTTGCGGAGTGAATCATTGGACAGATCTTCCTCCTCTCTGTATATCTGACTTTGTGATAAAAATAAAATCTTTTTAGAAAAAGATTTATTTTTTTTTGGAAAGGCAGATTTACAGAAAGAAGAAAGACATCTTCCATCCACTAGTTCACTCCCCAAATGCCTCAATGGCCAGAGCCGAGCCAATCTGAAACCAGGAGCCAGGAGCTCCCTCTGGATTGTCCATGCGGGTGCAGGTACTCAAAGCTTTGGGCCACCCTCCACTGCTTTCCCAGATCAGAAGCAGGGAGCAGGATGGGAAGTGGAGCAGCTGGGATACAAACCAGTGCCCATATGGGATCCCAGCGCTTTTAAGGCAGGACTTTAGCCACTAGGCTACCACACCAAGCCTTTTATTATTTTTTTTAAGATGTATTTATTTTTATTGGAGGGGCAGATTTAAAGAGAGAGGGAAAGATAGAAAGAGCAGCCATCTGCTGGGTTCACCTCCCCAAATGCCACAACAACTAGAGCTGAGCCAATCCATAGCAGGGAGCCAGGATCTTCTTCCAGCTCTCTGATGTGGGTGTAGGGACCCAAGACTTTGTGCCATCCTCTACTACTTTTCCAGGTCAGAAGCACAGAGCTGGAAGTGAAGTAGAACAGCTGGGACAAGAACTGGTACCCACAATACAGACTTTTTTTTAAGATTTATTTTTATTGGAAAGACAGATATACAGAGAAGAGGAGACACAGAGGAAGATCTTACGTTCGCTGATTTACTCCCCAAGTGGTTGCAACAGACAGAGCTGAGCAAATCCAAAGCCAGGTGCCAGGAGCCTCTTCCAGGTCACCCACATGGGTGCAGGGCCCCAGGGCTTTGGGCCGTCTTCTATTGCTTTCCCAGGCATCAGCAGGGAGTTGGATGGGAAGTGGGGCCACCAGGACACAATCCAGAGCCAATATGGAATCTCGACATGTGAAAGGCAAGGACTTCATCCACTAAGCTACCATGCCAGGTTCAATATAGGCTTTTTCTAACATGCACCTCAAAACTCTTCCAGATTCTACCCATTACCCAGTTCCAAAGCTACATCCACATATTTTGGTATCTGTTTTAGCAGTAACTATCTTCTTACTACCTACTTCCTACTAGCATTAGTTTACTAAGGCTTCCATAATACAGGGCCACAGACAAGATAAAAAAAAAAAAAAAAACAGTTTTAACCTTGTTCTGGAGTCTAAAAGTTCAAATTCAAGGTGCGAGCAGGTGTATTTCTCCTTGAGACCACCTGTCCTCAGCTTGCAGTTAAGATACCTCCCTCACATGGTCTTCCCTCTGTTAATGCACATGACTATCCTAATAGGGACATTAGACACTTCTGATTAGAATGGCCTTGTTTTAACTTGATTATCTCTTTAAAATCCATATCACCAACTAAAGCCACATTGTGAGGTACTAAGGTTTTGGGCTTCAATAGAATTTTTTCATGGGGGGTAGGGGTGGGGATGTAGGTCAGTCCATAATACTTCTCTATACTCACCCCAGTTACACCCCAATACTTACCTCACAGACCTTCCTTCCATCCTTCAACCTGCAGCCTCCAAGCACATCCCCCAAAGATGCCCATCATGTATCCTGATTACTCACTTCACAGGTCCCTCATCCCTAGTCCTGCAGATGCCCATCTCACTCCCAGCTCCCAGTATCAGTCCCACATACACATGTCACTCCACATGCTACACATCCATTCATCTCACAGACCCCCCACTCATCCAAGAGACCCCATCCCTGCATCATCTGGCTATTGCTCACTTCACACTTACCCATCACTGACCCTATCGAGCTCTGTCACTCACCACACTGACCTCATCACTCACCCCGCAGATGCCTTGTCACAGACACCCCCAACACACACACACACACACACACCCCTCACACCACAAAGCCTTGCTACAAACACCTTATATGCTAGAATACCAGTACCTCTATAGATTCCTATGTTTACCCTACTGACCGCTATCATTCACCCCATAACCACACATAACCCACCCCCACAGAACCCCATCATTCATGCACGGATCTTTCACCCTGTAGACCCTATAGATCATTTGTCCCACAAGCTCCCTCATTAGCCCTATGGAATCCTGCTTCTCATCTTTCTATACCCCATCATTTATCCAACAGACTCCTCAACACATCACTCACAGACCTCCATCATGCTGCGGACAGCCTTACAATCCCGCAGAGGTCACCTCCCAGCTTACTGTCCTTGATCACACCTAACAGAAGGCCCACTACTAACCCCCTACACCTCTCATTCCTTGTGGTAATCAGCAGGTGCTTCAGTCACAAAGTGCAACAGAGCCGGTGCTTTAACAGGAATTTATTCTCTCAGTTCTGCGAGAAAGCCGGAATTCTGAGGTCAAGCTGTCAACAGGCTTGCTTTCTTCTGAGGCCTCTCCCCTTGACTTGTAGATAGCTGGCTGACTTCCCACTGGGTCCTTACGTGGCTTGCACCCCTTGAGTCTTCTTTATATAAGAACATTAGTGTCCTTAGATGAGGGTTCTACCATTCTGACTTCATTTTACCTCAACTATCTCCTTAAAGACCCTTCCTCAAATATGTCACATGGGGCACTAATGCTAAAACATGTGAATTGGTGGGGAGCACAAATCAACTCATAACACTCCCTATCACTGACTACATATCCCTTATCAATTACCCCACAGGTTCTACATGCCATATCTCACAGAGCTCCCAACACTGACCTCACACCCATTCACATATACCTTATCACTCGACTTCTTCATCCTGAAAAGTTAACCCACATTCTATCACTTACCTTACCATTAACTCCGAAGATACTCATCATCACTTTCATTCATCCCATGAATGAAAAGTGACTCCATAACTGACCCCACAGACCTCCATCATTCACAACACAGACCCCATCATTCACCCTACTAACCCCGTACTACTCACCCCCTAAATCTTCATTCCCTCCAAAAAACCCAAAACATATTCCAAAAGTCTCCCTATCACTCATCCTACCAATTCTCATCACCGACCCCATAGACCCACTACTCATCCTCTTTATTCATCAGTAACCCTACAAACTCCCCATCATCATACCACAGAGCTGCCCAATCACTTAACCCCAGGATTCCATGCCTCAGCTCAGTCATTCACCATTCACCACCTATACCTCACTTCCCATCTACAGACACCACCATCCACCACTCTGACCATTGATTAGTTATTCCAAAGACCTCTATTCACTTCAGATTCCCATCATTCTCCCCATAGATTTCCCCATCATTCACACCACAGATACCCCTCCCTCACCAAACCAACCTTCATCTCTGATTCTGAAGACCGTACTACTCACCCCAGCCTCTGACACTAACCTTATGGGCCCTTAGTTATAAAATCAATTGGCTACTTGAGTTTTGAAAACATGGCAAAGAATGAGTAACATGACAAATCCACCGACTGGATTTAGATGACTTGTGTAGAGCATGACTTCAAATTCTTTGAGAAGTAGAAAGACAGAGAGCTAACACCCTCTGCTTCACACTCCAAATGCCTGCAATGGACCACATCAGGGCCAAAGTAACAGGTCAGGAACTCAACTCAAGTCTACATTTGTAACAGGAATCCAATTACTTAAACAATCACTGCTTCCAGGGCCTATATTTGCAGGAAGCTACAGTCAGCAGCTGGAACCAGGCATCAAAACCAACTACTCTGACAGCAGATACAGACATCTCAATCATTTTTAAACTCCCGTTTAAATTCTGACTCTGATTTCAAGCCTGTAGTATAGCTTTAGAGAGATGACTCGTTGTTAACAACAAATTCTTATCTGCTCTCCCCTTATTTCTTATCATCACTCACTTCATAGTTTATTTTACTTAAAGGCATACTGACCTACTTGCTCTTCCTCAAACATGCCAAACATAGCCCTGCCTTCTGCTCACTGCACTGCCTATTTTCTGTGCTGCTTACTACTCCTTTGACCTTGAGCTTGTTTCTTCCTGGTCTTCATTGCTCTCATATAAAAAGCTAAAAACAAATCGTACCTCATAGAATTTTTTTGCAGATTAAACATGAATATATGTACAATTTCTAGCATAAAGATTTATTTATTTTTATTGGAAAGGTGGATTAGATGTATAGACAGCAGAGACAGAAAGAACTAACATCTGCTGCTTTACCCCCCAAATGGTCGAAATGGCCAGAGCTGAGCCAATCCAAAGCCAGGAATCAGGAGCTTCTTCTGGTTCTCCACTTGGGTGCAGGGTCCCAAGGCTTTGGGTCATCCTCTATTGCTTTCCCAAGCCATAAGCAGGGAGCTGGATGGGAAGTGGTGTAGCCAAGAAACAAATCAGCACCCTTAGGAGATGCTGGCACAGCAGAGTGGAAGATTAATATGTTGAGCCACTGCGCCTGCTGGCCCTTCAGCATCTTTCTATCCCAGGCTCTCTCCACAACCAAGGCAGAGGCATTTGACCACATCATATGCCTGTTTAAAACCTTTACCAGACTGTTATCAGGATAAACTCTAAGCTACAGGCCAATGATTTGTTCATCGCATCCTGTGACACCTTAAAAAGAGAAGCCAATTCTCAAATCTACAGTACCATAGTTACTTTTGACTCTGTACATATGGCATGAAGACAGATATGCCAATAACCCTCTTCTGACCTTTTGCCCCTGTCCTAACATTCAAAGAAAATTCACTATTATTTCATACTTTCCAAAAAACTAGAGATGTGTTTTTAATATTACTACCAAGAAAACAAAGTTTGAAAGATATTAAAATGGAATTTCTGATTTCTCTACAAAGTCAACCACAAAAACAACATTACGATGGCTGCAGTTTGCTCAAAAAGATAGCAAAGTATCTCTGAGCTTCATATTGTATTTTGACAGTGTATAGGTTCTGTTTTAAATCTTTTTTATTTATTTGTAAGTTAGGGCCCTGCGCAGGGGCCTAGCAGCTAAAGTCCTTGCTTTGTATGCGCTGGGATCCCATATGAGTGCTGGTTCTAATCCCGGCTGCTCCACTTCCCATCCAGCTCCCTGCTTGTGGCCTGGGAAAGCAGTGGAGGACGGCCCAAAGCCTTGGGACCCTGCACCTGCGTGGAAGACCTGGAAGAAGCTCCTGGCTCCTAGCTTTGGATCAACTCAGCTCCGGTCATTGCGAGAGTGAGTCATCGGACAGAAGATCTTCCTCTCTGTCCTCCTCTCTTTGCAATAAAAATAAATAAATTAAAAGTGGGGGGTTGGCTAAAAAAAAAAAAAAAAAAAAAACCAAGAAAGAAAAGAGTTACAGAGAATTCTCTCATCCACTGGTTTATTCCCTAAATAGGTACAATGTCTGAAACTGAGCTGATCCTACAAAGTCAGGAACCTGGAGCTGCTTCCGGGTCACCCACATGGGTGCAGGGCCCTGGGAACTAGGAGCCATCCTCCACTGCTCTCCCAAGCCACAATCAGGAAGCTGGAATGGGAAGTGAGGCAGCCAGGACTGAGACCCAGGACTCAAACCAGTGCGGTTGGCAGCTTAGCCTGATGTAGCCCTGTCATCTCCACAGGCCACAGTTTACCTCACTGATAGAACTTCAAAGAATGCCATTTGGAAGAATGTACTTAGGAGAGCCTACATTGCTATAGGTTACAAACCTGGGATTTCTGTTGATTTAGGGACTGACTCAAAAGACTTACTGCTTGTGAATGACTTTCTCAAAATAGCAACCACCCTCCCCACCCCTCAGCAACCAACTCCGTACAGCTCAAGCACAAGCTGACCTAGCCTAAACGCATTCAATGTGAGTAATGAATACAGCCTATCAGAAATTATTTAAAACAAGTCACTATACTTCACCTCATTGTATCTGTCTTCCCCTTTATTTTTTTTAAAAATTTAATTTTTATTGGAAAGTCAGATATACAGATAGACAGGAAGAGAGACAGAAAGGAAGATCTTCCATTTGATGATTCACTCCCTATGCAGCCACAATAGCTGGAGTTGAGCCAATCCGAAGCCAGGGGCCAGGAGCCTCTTCCAGGTCTCCCTTGTGGGTGCAGGGTCTGGGCCATCCTCGACTGCTTTCCCAGGCCACAAGCAGGGAGCTGGATGGGAAATGGGGCCACCGGGATTAGAACCGGTGCCCATATGGGATCCTGGTGTATGCAAGGTGAGGACCTTAGCCACTAGGCTACTGTACTGGGTCCCCTTTTCCCCTTTAAAAATCAAGTCTTTTTGATCCTTGAATTAATGCTTGCTTTGGTTGTTACTGAGCATTTGTCTCTCAATTTATAAATCTATTCTCTACTTGAATAAAATTTGTCTTTCCTCCCAGTTGAACCTAACCTATGATTTTGGGTAACAAAGTCCACGCATCTGATGACCCTTGTTAGAAACAGTATTTGTAAAGTCAACTTGTATTTTGTCCAAACTACATTTGTTTAATGTTGTGCAACAAAATGGGAGGAATGTCTTCTAATATTTTGCAATAAATGTTTCTCAACAGTCTAAGATACGTTCAAAAATTCAGCAAACTTATGTGTGTATGCGTATTTGAAAGCTATGGCGAAAGAGGGAGAAGAGATAGTGATCTGCCTCCACTGGTTCACTCCCCAAAGGCTGGCAAGCAAGGTGTGGGCTGGGCTGAAGCCAGGGGCCACGAGCTCCACTGAGGTCTCCAAGGTAGGTGCTAGGGACCCAAGTACGTGGGCCCTCATCCACTGGCTCCCCGGCTGCACTAAGCAGAAGCAGCCGGCCTGGAAGCATGCCCTGTGATACAAGATGTGGGTGTCCCAAGCAGAGCCACAATGCCCATGCCCATTGTACAGACATTTCATGAACACACACGGCTTTAGTAATAGAACTGACTTCAACTTCAGTGTTAGAAGATGAAATAAGACAAAGGCCTCCTGAGAGCATAAAAATGACTTTGGGGAGGGGACATTAATTAACTATAACAAGCATATACACAGTGTCAGAATCAGACCAGAGTAATGGTTCAACTGGGTAATCCTCTCCCTCCTTAAACGTCAGGGGTGGGTGCCAGTTGTGTCCTGGCTGCTCCACTTCCCATCCAGCTCCCTGCTTGTGGCCTGGGAAAGCAGTCGAGAATGGTCCAAAGCTTTGGGACCCTGCACTTGCGTGGGAGACCCGGAAGAAGCTCCTGGCTCCTGGCTTCTGATCCTCGTAGCTCCGGCCTTTGCGGTCATTTGGGGAGTGAAACCACAAATGGAAGATCTTCCTCTGTAGCTCTCCTTCTGTCTGTAAATCTGCCTTTCCAATGAAAATAAATAAATCTTTGGGGGAAAAAATGCATAAATTGTAAGAATCATAATTGTACAATTATGTGAATTTTTATAATGTGTAAATAATACTTATAAAAGGCTAACATATTTTTTCATGTTCATCAGGTTCATTTGAAATATAGCACACAGGTATTTGAAATAGATGACATCATTTCTCAGCAGGGGAGCGAGGCCACTGGGGGCGGGGTGCGGCATGAACGCTGACATCAACAGCAGCAACTCCTGCCCATTTCGCTCGCCAGCTTGTCCAGTTCAACACTCACCTACGTAAATCAGGAGCTAAACTGCCAAAACAACGAAACCGCGGAACGAGGGCGGGCGGAACTTCACTTCGCGCCTGCGCAGTGACGGAAGCGAAGCAAAATACCCGGATTTGGGGGCGGGACACCTGGCAACAGCAAACTTGGCGCATGAGCGGAGCTGACCTCCCTCCGGGGCCAGATGGGAGGGGCTGTGGTAGGAAGAATTGTGTGGCGCCCTCTGCGCCTGCGCCCCGGTGCAAGGTGGGGCAGCGGGCGCCCGCACTGTAGGGTGTGCGCAGAGGTGGGGGGCTACGAGCAGCTGTCACACTAAGGGACGGTCGCGGGATGGCGACGACCTCCGGGTCCTCGGACTTGGTCGGCTCCGGAGCGCCCCCGCCTGGCGGGGGAGCCCAGGCAGCAGCGGTAGCGGAGGACGAGGAGCGAGAGGTGGTACGGGTCCGAGTCAAGGTGAGGTTTAGAGTGGCCTGGCCGGTCGGCCAACCGCTCTGGATGTCTCAGGAGATGGGAAGGTGGAGATGGTTGTAGACCACAGCACCTAGTAATGCGGTGGCTGGAGGGAAAGCTTCAAGGTGTGGTGCCTTACGGAAATATGTTAGAACCTGGGGGCATAAAAAGGAGTGCCGGCGGCCTAGGGAAGAAGGAGGTGGGGTTTCTGAGTAGATGGGCGGGACTGTAAGGTTGAGGGAGGGGCCCAAGGAAGGAGGGGTATGCTGTTGTCCCATGAAGTCAGTGAACACGTGTGTGCTGAGTGCACTTTTGTGCAAATCCCCACCCTCGGTGAGCTGGCATGCTGGTGGGGAGGGACTTATTGTTAAAGCAGTGGCATGCTTGGGAGACTGCTTAGTGCCATGAAGAAATAATGCGGACGTTAGCGAGCTAGGAGGTTCCTTTGGCCAAGATGGTAGCGGTAGAACCTCCCCTCCTGCCCCCGGCAGCTATCGTCAGTACACAAAGGAGTCAGCCATGTGTATGTCGGATACGGAAGAGTATTCGTTTCAGAGGGAACAGCAGAGGCAGAGGTTAAGAGGAGAGGTGGGCTATGCTTGGCATGCCTCTGTGCGTCGGCTTGTTGCTGGGGCAGAGTGTGCGAAGCGTGGTGGGAGGTGAAAGCGAGAGGTGAAAGGGCAAGTGGCAGAGCCTTGGTGTATGCTCTGAGGAACAAAGCTGCTGGTGGTGGTTCCAGCGAGCAGCAGGCCTTGCTTAGACTGGGGTGGTGGCTGTGGCAGCAGCTGGGAAAAGGTCAATGTTCCAGACAGGGGCATCAGCAGAAACAAAGGCCCGGAGCTAGGATGTGTTTGAGATAACTTTCAACCACCTGAACCTATGTGAATATAGTTTAAAAGCTAGAGGGAGGGCCCGACGCAGAAGCCTAGTGGCTAAAGTCCTCTCCTTGCACGTGCTGGAATCCCATTTGGGTGCCTGTATGTGTCCTGGCTGTTCCACTTCCCCATCCAGCTCCCTACTTGTGGCCTGGGAAAGCAGAGGAGGACGGCCCAAAGCCTTGGGACCCTGTAGCCATGTGAGAGACCCAAAAGAGGCTCCCGGATCCTGGCTTCAGATCGGCTCAGCTCCGGCTGTTGAAGCCATTTGGGGAGTTAACCGATGGAACACCTTCCTCTCTATCTCTCCTCTTTGTATCTCTGACTTTCCAATCAAAAAATCTTAAAAACAAAACAAAACAAAAAAGCTGGAGGGAGACCAGTCAGGGCCCTGTGGATCTAGCTGCTCGGGACCTAGGGATGTCATCGAACAGGTTTTTGATTTTTTTCATTACTTTTTTTTTAAAAAAAGATTTATTTGTTTATTTGAAGGATTTGCAGACAGAGAGAGTCAACGAGATACAGTTCTTTCATCCTCTGGTTCACTCCCCAGGTGGCTGTCATGGCCAAGGCTGGGGTCGGAAGTTTCTCCTCGCTCTCCCTTGTGGGTGGCAGGATCCTAAGCCCTTGGGTTATTTTCTGCTGCTTTTCCCCAGGCCATTAGCAGGAAGCTGAGATAGAAGTGGAGAAGTCAGGACTTGAACTGGCGCCTATGTGGCATGTTGGCATCACAGGCAGTGACTTTGGCTGTTACATCGCACTGCCAGACCCCCACACAGCAGGGGAATGTTGGTATAGATGTGCTCTTGTTATAGCTGCACTCGATTGGTTGCAGCTTGAAGGATCATTTTTTTTTTAAAGATTTATTTTATTTTTATTACAAAGTCAGATATACAGAGAGGAGGAAAGACAGAGAAGAAAATCTTCCGTCCGATGATTCACTCCCCAAGCGGCCACAATGGCTGGAGCTGAGCCAATCTGAAGCCAGGAGTCTCTTCTGGGTCTCCCACGCAGGTGCAGGGTCCCAAGGCTTTGGGCCGTCTTCAACTACTTTCCCAGGCCACAAGCAGGGAGCAGGATGGGAAATAGGCAGTTGGGATTAGAACCGGTGCCCATATAGGATCCCAGCGCATTCAAGGTGAGGACTTTAGTCGCCAGGCTATTGTGCCAGGCCCAAAGAGGAGGACCAATTTTCTAAGGGGCAAGACTGGATGTGGAGATTTGAACCAGCGTGGTTGAAGGGATACTGAGGAAGATTGGGCACCTGGACTATTAAAAGAGCTTCCTCCTTGGTCCCCTTTAGCCGGAGTCCAGCTCCAGCTGAGTTTGGAACTCGAGAAGGGTGCGTGGATGAGGCGTAAAGAGGAAAGAAATGGACCACTACGATTTCATGATCATAATGGACAATGCGACAAAGCTGTCCGCTTTATTTATACAGAAACAGTCAAACTCTGGCTCACTCTTTTTACATCATGGTCAAGTGGGTGTTAATAAGGATAATTCTGCCATTTGTTTCACCTAAAAACTCTAGAAGTTCCTGCTACAATTCTTATTCTACAACTCAATCTTGTATCACAAAGAAAAGGAAAACCTAAAGATCAAGGAAAGAATGAAGTCCTAAATACAGGTCCCTTGATTAGCATAAGGTCAATGGGGACAGCCAAGACAGTAGGAATAATAGAAGGCCCTTTTGCAAGACGTTATTATTGACATTAACCTCCAAGCTCACATTGAGTAAAAAAGCCAACTCCACAGTAGCAAACAATGCCTGGATGGATTAGAATTCTTCTGCAGGGTGGTCCGGTGTCCATGCAAAGGAAGGTGGAGCTGCATTCAGGTGGTTGTAGAGACATCCGCTGGGCCCTGCCATACAGTGGGAAGTTCCTTGCAGCCCTGCCTGCAATGGAACAATACTCTTCACACCTTCGTGTCCCCCCACATCCACTGCACGGACCCCAGCACCCTTTTCCCCTCACCCCTCCCCAACCCACACAGTATATGGAACAGTCAGAAGGATTCAGGAGGTATAGCAGGTTAAGCCTCCACCTGTGCTCTGGCATCCCATATGGCTGCCAGTTCATGTCCCAGCTGCTCCATTTCCCATGCAGCTCCCTGCTTGTGGCCTAAGAAAGCAGCAGAAGATGGCCAAAGTCTTGGGACCCTGCACCAGCGTGGGAGACCTGGAGGAAGCTCCTGGTTCCTGGCCTACCCAGCTCTGGCAATTACAGCCATCTAGGGAGTGAACCAGTGCATAGATCTTTCTTTGTATCTCCTTTTCTATCGATTCTGACTTTCAAATAAAAACAAATAGATCTTTTTGAAAAATCCTTAGTCAGGCCACAACCCTTCTCACTAAGAAGCCTCCTGTGGCTGCCCCTCACTCGGTAGACAAAAGCCTTCACCATGGCCCCAGATAGTTCGCCTTGATGTGGCCCTTGCCACCTCCCTGACCTCGTCTTCTGCCGCTGTGCACCTCCCATACTCTTCAGTTTGCTGAATGTAGTCCCACCTTCTCTCTGCAGAAACATGAAAATTTTTTGGCTCCCGAGTTTCGCTCTTTCGCCGTAGACCCCCAGATAACCTCGCTGGACGTGTTACAGCACATCCTCATTCGAGCCTTTGATTTGAACGGGTGAGTGGGGATGATACTGGAGCCTGGCCCCAGGAATGGCTGGCTCACTGTTGGGTAGTGTTCTGTTTGCTTGCTTTGCTCTTATGAATAGTCCCACCATGAACAGCACACATTAGCAGATCTCGGTGTATTGCAGAATGTCTAGTTTTAGGATAAGTTCCTACCAGTGCCATTTCTGAATGAAATGCCTATTTCCCAAGTGCTCTTCAGGCATATTTTCCCAATTTACAACTTCACCAGCAGAGTTATCCAAAGCCTGGGTCCCTGTCACCCTCAGGAACACTGATCATTAGAAAACATTGCAAACTTTGCCAGCCCAGTCTGAGGGTGGGGAGAAGTGTTTTGCCTCTTAGGAACAGGTGTGATAGTTATTTTGTTGTAATGGTTGTTGGGGAGGAATACATGCCCATAATAATAAATGGAAACAGGACAGAATTGATGAGCAGTTAGAATGTCTCCATGGTGACAGTGATTCTTGCGCAATGTGCCTCTTTGTACAGTTGCACAAGAATGTCTGGAAAAGAAATTCTTAGGTGTTATTTAACTTTGTTGCCTACGTTTCTTTGTTGTTATTGTGTCAAATAAAAGGCATCAGCCTTCTGGCTTTTTGAAAACAAGAGTTTATGGGAAATGGAGCCCATAAAGGTGGCTACTCTTTATTAGAAAGAAGAAACAGCCCCACACAGTTCGATGAAGTTCGTGCAAGGACTCAGTGTGCCAGTGAAAAACCAGCTTACACATGGGCTGCACAGTGAGGGCATGGCCGGGTCCTGCCTTTTTGCAGGCTGAACCAGATGACAGCATGGGTGTCCCCTGCACAGATGCAGCCTGCTCTTCACCTGCTGGTGATGGGAGGGACTACCTTAGGCTCTTCCTAGGAGCCTGAAGCTGCCTTTTTGAGGAGTAGTGTAACTGGTAGCTTTATTTAGTACAAAGTAAGAGGCTTCCCACTTCTTCCCCCTCAAGTACCAGATGGGAACAGCGTCTTTGCAATTTCCAGCGTACCCTGCAGGCATCATCAGCTGTGTATCTGCTTCTGTGTTTGGGCAGCAAGGTGGCTCTGAACAGTGTGACCTCAGGCAGCCCACAATCCTCGGCACAGTATCCAGGACACAGTGACTTGCAGCGCCTTCCGTGTTCCTCCTTTGTTCTGGAAACCAATTCTGAGGCTTTCCGCCTGCCGAGGCCCCGGAGAGTTCCATTCATATATCCTCTGTCCAGGAAGAAGAACTTCGGCATCAGCTACCTGGGTCGGGACCGGCTAGGCCAGGAAGCTTACCTCTCCCTCCTGTCGGATTGGGACCTCAGCACAGCCTTCGCCACTGCCTCCAAACCTTACCTACAGTTGCGGGTAGACATTCGACCTTCAGAGGACAGTGAGTACCCAATGCCTGCGACAGAATTCTGACTCCATGCTTGCAATCGACTTCTTTATGCAGTGGATGGGTAGCAAGGTATCCTGGGCATAGAGCCGGGCACGACAACTGAATCTGTTTCTTTACCTATAAAATATAGCTAATGGTGTTTCAGGGCCACTGGGAGAATGCAATTCATTTTCAAATGCCCAGAACAGTGTCTGGCTGCACAGTGGCTGCTCAGAAAGAGTTAGCTCTTGTACCAGTTCTCGTGTTGTACATTTAAAGCATATAGGCTAGTGGCAGATGTTATCTTCAAGTAATGCAATTTAGCAGTGTAGCTATAGGATTTTTGATTTAGTGATATTGTTATTTAACACAATGCTTATCAAAACACAACTGTTTTTATTCCTTCACTCACCCTGCCCCCGTAGTCATTTGTGCTCTTGCTCATTCATTTTTTTCCCTTGATCTCTCAGCCATTTTTTCTCATCTGTATTTTCCTACTGCTGCCCACATACTGGTTTCTGTGAGCATACAGAGACATTAAGACATGGTCGCAAAGATTTGATTCTGCTGCATACATTAGAGAATACTATTATACAGGTATTCATGTTCCTGGGTGTGTGGCTTGGGCGTTTTTGTGTTGCTATAACAGAATATCTGAGCTTAGGTAATGTACAAAGCCCAGAATTTTCTCTAGAACTGATGTGCCTGCAAAGCAACAGGTGATGCTTAAGGTCCTTGGGTTCCTGCCATCCATATCGGACACCAGGATGGAGTTCCTGGCCCCTGGCTTCAGCTTGGCCCAGCCTGGCTGTTGTAGCCAACTAAGAAGTGAACCAAGGGCCCAGTGCAGTAGCCTAGAGGCTAAAGTCCTCACCTTGAACATGTTGGGATCCCATATGGGTGCCAGTTCTAATCCTGGTGTCCCCGCTTCCCATCCTGCTCCCTGCTTGTGGCCTGGAAAAGCAGTTGAGGATGGACCAAAGCCCTGGGACCCTGCACTCACGTGGGAAACAAGGAAGAAGCTCTGGGCTCCTGGCTTTGGATTGGCTCAGCTCTGGTCATTGCAGCCACTTGGGGAGTGAACCATCAGACAGAGGATCTTCCTCTCTGTCTCTCCTCTCTGTATATCTGACTTTCCAATAAAAATAAATGTTGAAAAAAAGAAGTGAATCAGAGAATTGAAGATTTTCTCTCACTCTCTTTTTCTTTTCTATTTTTTTTAAAGATTTATTTTATTTTTATTGCAAAGTCAGATATACAGAGAGGAGAAAGATAGAGAGGAAAATCTTCTGTCTATTGATTCACTCCCCAAGTGACCTCAATGGCTGGTGTTGCGCCGTCTGACACCAGGAGCCAGGATCCTCCTCCAGGTCTCCCACGTGGGTGCAGGGTCCCAAGGCTTTGGGCCGTCCTTGACAGCTTTCCCAGGCCACAAGCAGGGAGCTGGATGGGAAGTGGGGACACCAGGACTAGAACCGGCGCCCATATGGGATCCTGGAGTGTTCAAAGCAAGGACTTCAGCCACTAGGCCACTACGCTAGGCCTGTAAATGTTTTGTTTTAAAGAAACGTCTGCCTGGCTAATGTGAAGAAAATTCCCACTGCAGGACATGTGTTGTAATGCAGCATCTCATATTAGAATGTCAGTTCAGGTGCCTGCTACTCGGTGTTTCTGATGCAGCCTCCTCTGTATCCAAGGCAGTGGAGGATACCCAAGAGCTTGGGTTTGTGCCACCGACATGGGAGATCCAGATGGAGTGAGCATTTGGGGAGTAAACCAGCAGACAGAAAAATCAGTCCGCCACTTTGTGTGTGTGTTTTGTTGTTGTTGCTTTTGTTTTTCTTTTTCACACTCCCAAGTAGATGAAAATAAATATTAAAAGACTTTATTAACTCCTAAACCAACTCCATGTTGTTTCAATCATCATAGCTTTGGAATTTTTAAAAGATTTGATTTATTTTTATTGGAAAGACAGATATACAAAAAGAAGCAGAGACAGAGAGAAAGATCTTCTGTCCACTAATTCATTCCCAAAGCAGCCGCAATAGCCAGAACTGCACTGATTTGAAGCCAGGAGCCCGGAGCCTCTTCTGGGTCTCCCATACTGGTAGAGGGTCATCCTGAACTGCTTTTCCAGGGTAGAAACAGGGAGCTGAATGGGAAGCGAGGTTGCTGGGATTAGAACTGGCGCCCATATGGGATCTTGGCACATGCAAGGCTAGAACTTTAGCCACTAGGCTACTGTGCCGGGCCCACTTTGATTTTTTTTAAAGGTTTATTTGTTCATTTGAAAGGCAGGGTGGGACCCGGGACTGTGGCCTAGCGGCTAAAGGTCCTCGCCTTGAACGCGCCAGGATCCCAAGTGGACACTGGTTCTAATCCCGGCAGCCCCACCAGCTCCCTGCTTGTGGCCTGGGAAAGCAGTCGAGGACAGCCCAAAGCCTTGGGACTCTGCACCTGCATGGGAGACCTGGAAGAAGCTCCTGGCTCCTGGCTTCAGATTGGTGCAGCACCGGCCATTGAGGTCACTTGGGGAGTGAATCATCGGACAGAAGATCTTCCTCTCTGTCTTTCCTCCTCTCTGTATATTTGACTTTGCAATAAAAGGAAATAAATAAAATAAATCTGAAAGAAAAAAAAAGGAAGAAAGGCAGGGAGACAGAGAAAGGGGAGAAGCAGAGACAAAGAAAAACAGATTTCCAGCCCACTGGTTCACTTTGTAAATGACTGCTTAGCCAGGGCCAGGTTTAAGCTGGTTCAAAGCCTAGAACTCTGTTTTACATCTGCCATAAAAGTGTCAGGGGCTCAAGTGGCCCATCTTGTACCTTCCCACGTGCCTTAACAGGAAGCTGGACCAAAGGCGGAATATCTGGACCTTGAGCTGGTGCATGTGGGAGGCTGGTGGCGCAGGTGGCGGCTTAACTAACTGCATCCTAATGCTAGTCTCTGATTTGTTGTTCTACATTTTAAAATTTTTATTGAATTTGCTTGTATACTTTCTTTCCTTTAATAGAATTAGCTCATCATCCCATTAAAATCCTGATTATTTCCTTGGAGTTGCATTTCTTTTTTATTTTCATTTTTAGCAAGTGTGTGTGTTTTTTTTTTTAAATATATATAGTTTTATTTGAAATGCAGAGTTACACAGAGTGAAGGACAGAGGGATAGATCTTCCATCTGCTGATTCACTCATCAAATGGCTGCAACAGCCAGAACTGAGCCAGTCTGAAGCCAGGAACCAGGAGCTTCTTATGAGTCTCCCACACAGGTGTGAGATCCCAGGGCTTTCGAGCATGCTCTCCTGTTTTCCCAGGCTGTAAGTACAGAGCTGGATCAGAGGCAGCTAGGACACAAAGCAGCACCCAAATGGGATGCTGGCACTTGAAGGTGGAAGATCAGCCTGTTGAGGTATTTCACCTGCCAAAGAAGATACTTTTTAATCACCCACTAAATACATTCTGCTTTATTAAAATGATAATAATAATAATAAAATTTCAGATAATGTGGAAATCTCTGGGACACAATGTGGCCTGGTCTCAAAAGTAGCTTGGTGTGTACACTGATGGACTTCTACATATTTCCACACTCACATATAGAGTAATCCACATATAGAGCCGCACAAGTATGTTTAGTAGATGTGGTGCATCACCTATTATTAAGCTAACATTGTATATGTGCAACTATAATTATAAATGTTATTTGTGGCATTCTTCTGATCATTTCATGACCCTGAAAGCAGTACGCATGTGGTGAGCCACTTGGGTGGACTGGTCCCTTCTCTGGGAAGTAGACCATTTCTGGCACCTCTGCCATTGGCAGAACAGTGAATCCTTTACTGTCATTGGCACTCCTTTCTTTCCATTTTTAGAAGGGGGCTTTATTTATGTGTTCTTGTTCATTTGGAATGCTGTGAAACAAAGAACAAAGACAGATAGCCCTTTCATCCACAGATTAACACCCTGAATACCCACATCAGCCAGGATGTGAAACCAGGAACCCAGAATACCACATAGGTCTCCCATATGAGTGACAGGGATCCAAGTACCTGAGTTGCCACCTGCTCCCTCCAGAATGAACCTTAGCAGGGAATTGGATGGGAAGCAGAAGAGTCCAGACTTGAACAAGGCACTCCAGGGGCCAGCGCTGTGGCACAGTGATTGACGCCACCCCCTGTAACATCATGATCCCATATCGGAACACTGATTCAAATCCCAGCTATTCTGCTTCCAGTCTGGCTTCCTGCTAATGTGCCTGGGAACACAGAGGATGACAGCCCAAATACTTTGAGCCCTGCTACCTACATGGAAGACCCGTGCAGAGTTCCAGGATCCTTGCTTAGTTCTGGCCCAACACCAATTATTGTAAGCATTTGGAAAGGGAACCATCAGATTAAAGAGATCCTTCTCCCTCTCCCTTTCCCTATACCTTTCAAATAAATAAATAAATAAATATTTTTTAAAAAGGCATTTCAAGGCCCAGCGCAGTAGCTTAGTGGCTAAAGTCCTTGCCTTGCATGTGCCATGATCTCATATGAGTGCCTGTTTGTGCCTTGGCTGCTCTATTTCCCATCCAGCTCCCTGCTTGTGGCCTGGGGAAGGCAATAGAGGACAGCCTTGGGACCCTGCACCCTCATGGGAGACTGGCAAGAGGCTCCTGGCTCCTGGCTTCAGATTGGCTCAGCTCCAGCCACTGTGGCCACTTGAGGAGTGAACCAGCAGATAGATCTTTCTCTGTCTCTCCTTCTCTCTGTAAATCTGACTTTCCAATAAAAAATAAATAAATCTTTATTTTAATAAAGCATTTCAGGGACCTACACCCAAGCACCATAACACCGCTAGAGGAAAACATACAGAACACCGTACAAGGAATAAGCATAGGCAAAGACTTCTTAGAGAAGAAAACCTAAGTACTGACAGTCAGAGCCAAAATAAACAAATGGGACTATATCAAACTAAGAAGCTTCTGTGCAGAAAGGTCAACAAAGTACAGAGGCAACTAACAAAATGGAAGAAAATCTTCACAGTCAACACACTTCAACGGATGTCTAATATGAAAAATGTACAAAAAGCTTCAGAAACTGAACAATTGCAAGACAAACAACACTGATGGGAAATGGGTAAATCATTAGTATCTGTGTGACCCGGATCTGGAGGCAGGCTGCTCTGAGCCAGACCAGAGCACACACTGGCACAACTAAGAGCCAGGACAGGGTGAAGGCCAGGCCAGATTGGACTACAACACTGCCAGTTCACCTGAGGCTGAGGTAGCCTGCTGTACTCACCTATGAGAGCTCGAACTGGAGGCTAGCTGGGCTGAGCCAGGCTGTAGCACCTGCTGGCGAATGCCGAGACCAGGAAGTGGGCCACCTCAGACTTGGCCGCAGCACTTATTAGCACATACAAGACCCAGGGTTGGGAGTGGGCCTGGTAGGAGAACTTTGGAGACCCTATTGCTGGACTGCTGCTTCCACTAGTGAGGTGAGAGCTAGGCTGGGAGCAGGCCAGGTTGGGCTAGGCTGCTTTACCCACTGGTAAGTGTTAGGCTGGGGAAAAGTCAAATCAGGCTAGACCACAGTACCCCTTGGCAAGCACAAGATCTGGGCTGGGAATGAGCCTGGTAAAGAAACTGGGCACTTCTCTACTAGGCTGCAGCTCTCACTGGTGAGAACAAGAGCCAGGGATGGTAGAATACCAGTTTGGGCAAGGTGGCGGCAACACCCACGAACATGCAATGTGGGCTGGGTCTGGGGGCAGGGTAGGCTGAGCTAAGATTTGGCAGCCATGGGTATGCGCATGAGCCAGATGGGATGTGGAACAGAATGGGCTAGGATACATCACATGCCAACACATGCAAAAACTGGGGTTGGAGGTGGGCCTGGTGGGGGTTGTCAGGGTCAGTTGTCCCTGACTAGGCCAGTGTACACACTGGTATTCATGAAGCTCAGGTCTGTGGTGGGCTAGGATGGATTGGGCTGCAGACCAGGTAGCTACATCCACAGGTATGTGCATTGGTTGCTGCAGGTGACAGACTGAACCTGACCTTACACTGGCTAGTGCACGTAAAAGTCTGACGTCACCCAGGCAAGGTTTCTTTTCTTTTCTTTTTTCTTTCTTCTTTTTTTTTTTAGGGAATTGGGGAGGGGATAAGGGAAATCCCAGGGCCTATGGAACTGTATCATATAATGATAATAATAAAAAGAAATAATTTAAAAAAAGTTTTATTTATTATTATTGCAAAGTCAGAGATGCAGAGAGGAGGAAAGACAGAGAGGAAGATCTTCTATTTGATGATTCACTCCCCAAGTGACCACAATGGCCAGAACTGAGCCAATCTGGAGCCAGGAGTTTCTTCCGGGTCTCCCACGTGGGATGCAGGGTCCCAAGGCTTTGGGCCATCCTCCACTGCTTTCCCAGGCCACAAGCAGGGAGCTGGATGGGAAGCAGGGCTGCCAGGATTAGAACCAGCACCCATATGGGATCCCAGTGTGTTTAAGGTGAGGACTTTAGCTGCTAGGCCACCGCGCTGGGCCCCCAGGCAAGGTTTCTTAGGGAACTAACTAGACTTCTGCACTGAAAACCCTGGCCACAGGGAGAAGTCACAAGTTATGTGGTTCTACCTTGGAGTGCAGGTGTCAGGACAGGGCTACCTCAGTTGCTGATTCCTGTACAGTGGTTAACATGCTCAGATGCATGACAGGCAGTTGATCTAGGCTGGCAGAAGACTCTGAGTGCCTCATCAGAGGATGCAAAGCAGAACAGGTTGGCCAGTTCTCCTGGCCAAACTTTGTAACATGTTCCTTGGCCTGTGGATGCACTGAGGTGGACTTGGTCCATCAATAGACCTTGGAAAGATGATCAACCCTGGTGCAATAAACCTGACAATGTCTCAGAAACTATCAAAATCACTCAAGTAACACCCTCAGAACACTGTTCCCCACCAGGGTCTCTAAGGAGTCATCACATGATTGTCCCCCATCCCCAGATGCTGTTGTAATTTGACAGCAAGGAGTGGCTCCCTCCCTTTCTCTTCCTGTAGACACAGATGAAAAAAATGAAAACATTTGTCCCACCTACCTTCTTCCATGCCTCAACCTTCCTAACCCTAATCAGAGACCCCCACGGGCATGCATCTCTCTCAACTATGTAAGCAATGTTAAAAATAAAATAAAAGGAAACGGGGAAAGGACATGAACAGATATTTCTCAAAAGATGAAATTCAAAAGGCTAATAGCCATATGAAAAAATGCTCTCAAGTTCCCAAGCTATTAGGGAAATGCAAATTAAAACTACCATGAGGTTCCACCTAACTCCAGTGAGAATGGCCTACATACAAAAACCAGCAAGCAATACCTGCTGGTGGAGATGTGGGGAGAAGGGTAGCCTACTCCACTCTTAGTGGGAATGTAAATTAGTACAGCCACTTTGTCAGTCAGTATGGGGGGTGCTCAGAGAACATCCCACCTCCGGGAATATATCCAAAGGAAATGAAATCTGCATTCAAGAGAGCGACCTGCCACATTATATTCACAGCAGCACAATTTATAATAGTGAAGACATGGAATCAACCCAGATGCCCATCAACAAAGGAGTAGAGAAAGAAATTATGGTATACCTACTCCATGGACTGCTACTCAGCCAGAGAAATGAAATCTTGCTGTTTGCAACAAAAGGGTCCCCCTGGAAACCATTATGCTTAGTGGAGTAAGCCAGTCCCAAAAGGAAAAATATCATATGTTCTAAGACAACCAATATGCAATGTTTTCTCTGTCTAATATATATATATCTGTGTATGTATGTATTGTGTGTATATATATATATATATTGTACAAAGGGACTAGCACACCAGGAAGTTAAGGTGCTATGCAGTATATGCGCCTCTACTTCCAAATAAAAGTAGAACTCCCAATGAAACTTAAATATACCGTTAAAACATTATACTAGGTTTTTTATTGTTGCCTATACTCTTGTCATGATAAATTGAATTGTCAGCAAATTCAACTTGTAACATGCTACGGGACTATACTGTTGTGATACCATGGAGGGAAATGGTGGAAGGAGAAAATGGAGAGGGGAAGGGAAGGGGAAACATGAATCTCTATACATACAGAAATGTATTGTGGAAAACTTAACGTTTTTAGAAAAAGGCATTTGTGGGCCTGAGTAGCAGTGAAGCAGGCTAATCTTCCACTTGTGCTAGCATCCCGTATGAGTGCCAGTTCAAGTCCCAGCTATTCCACTTCCCGTGCAGCTCCCTGCTTATGGCCTGGGAGAGTACTAGATGGTGTCCCAGGGCATTAGGACCCTGCACCTACATGGAAGACCCAAAGGAAGCTTCTAGCTGCCAACTTCAGATCAACCCAGCTGTGACTGTTGTGACCATTTTGGGAGTGAATTGGCACATGGAGGATCTCTCTCCCTTTCTCTCTTTGTAACTCGCACTTTCAAGTAAAATAAAATATTTTTTAAGATTGATTTATTTTTATTGGAAAGGCAGATTTACAGAAAGGAAGAGAGACAAAGATCTTCCACTTACTGGTTCACTCCCCAAATAGCTAAAGCTGAGCTGATCCGAAGCCAGAAGCCTCTTCCCACGCGGGTGCAGGGTCCCAAGGCTTTAGGCCGTCCTCGACTGCTTTCCCAGGCCACAAGCAGGGAGCTGGATGGGAAGCAGGACCACTGGGATAAATACAATAAATCTTTTTTATCAAGATTTTTTAAATTTGAAAGGTAGTTTTTACAGAGAGAGAGGAGAGGTAGGAGAGAGATAGAGAGATCTTGCATCCTCTGGTTCACTCCTCAAATGACTACAGCAGGCAGCACTGAACTGATCCAAAGCTGGGAGCAGAGGGGACTTGAATCAATGTGCCCATATGGGATGCTGGTACCACAGGGTAGAGGATTAGCCTGTTGAGCTACTGCACCAGTCTCAAACACAATGAAATCTTAAAAAAAAAAAAATTCCAAGTCATCAACGCTGCCAGCATCCTTTATTAAATAGTCATATCTTCTATGCTGATTTGCAATATCACTTTTGCCTTATATTGGGTCTTCATGTTCATGCACATTGATTTTTGGTCTCTCTGTTGCATTTCACCCAACTAGCTGTGCTTGCTGCTGGGCTGACACTGTGTTGCTTTTTTAAAAAAGATTTATTGATTTTTATTACAAAGTCAGATATGCAGAGAGGAGGAGAGACAGAGAAGATCTATCTGATGATTCACTCCCCAAGTGACCACAATGGCCAGTGCTGTACCGATCCCAAGCCAGGAGCCAGGAACTTCTTCTTGGTCTCCCACACGGGTGCAGGGTTCCAAGGCTTTGGGCTGTTCTTGACTGGTCTCCCAGGCCACAAGCAGGGAGCTGGATGGGAAGTGGAGCTGCCGGGATTAGAACTGGCGATCATATGGGATCCTAGCGTGTTCAAGGCAAGGACATTAGCTGCTAGGCCACGCCACTGGGCCCGACTGTTATTTTTATGCCATTGGTTTTCTGGTCTGTTTTCATAAGACAAACCTTTTTTTTTGTTTTTTTTTGTTTTGTTTTGTTTTGTTTTGTTTTTAGCTATTCTTAAATATGAATTCTTCCACACGAACCTTAAAATAATTTCACCTAGATCTAGGGGAAACCTTCTGAGATTACTGGCTGGCATTGCCCTAAATTTTTGTATTAATTTAGGATTTGGCAAGTTTGATGACTATGTGATAAGGAAATGTCATGCATAGCTCAAGTGTTATGTAATACCACCAGCAGGGTCTGGGCCAGCAGCCCATAAGGAAACACTTGGATGTTTTTCAGGAAATGTGTGCATATTCACACCATGTGGGTTACATAAAGACTATATATATATATATATATATATATATATATAGTCTTGGGTCAGCTGAGGTCAGGTTTTACACTGGATAATATGCTTGCAGACAGTCTTGCCTATTTTTCCGAGTCTTGCTTTATCTTCCTTTCGTCCAGGCAAGGTCTGTCTTTTCCAGTGGTGTGCTTTCAGCCTGGAGTCGTGCTCTGTCT
Organism: Ochotona curzoniae; assembly: GCF_017591425.1. Classification (NCBI taxonomy): domain Eukaryota; kingdom Metazoa; phylum Chordata; class Mammalia; order Lagomorpha; family Ochotonidae; genus Ochotona; species Ochotona curzoniae. The sequence continues at coordinate 731,362 of NW_024466769.1, forward strand.
GCCACTCACGTTGCCGTTGTTGCCGTCTCCTTTGCCTTTGCCGATTGCACCTTTAGGTTTCTTCCTTCCGCAGCCATCCTTGGCACCTCGTCTGAAGTATGTTTTTATCAAAGCTGCATTGCTGTATTTGTGCTTCTTACAGACTTGACGGTGCAATCGCCAGACCCCTTCTTCCATCTATCCCACCCTCTACAGCTCTAGAAGTACAAATTTGGAGCACTTCTAATTCTAACTCCCTGCTCTCTAACTCCCAACATTTGGATTGTGTTTAGACCACTTCCATTCCGCAATCCCTCCACCTCCATTTAAATTCCAGGTTACCATTATCCTGTCTCGCTAACATTTTCTGAGTCACTTATATTCTAGGAATCCTAAGGTAACGCAAACTAATTTGCCAATCACATTCTCTCTATCATCTTACGTTTTACTCTACAGGACCATGTTGCTTAATGATGGGGCTCCAATCTGAGACATTTGTTGGTTGTTGATTTCCTCATTGCACGAATATCATAGATTGGATGTTCGTACTACATGAACCCAGATGGGATAGCCTACTATACTGTGAGGCTGTGTGTGTGTGTGTGTGTGTGTGTGTGTGTAGTTCAGCTAATTCTCCTAGGGCCCTGATGCACAAAACACCGCAAGATTTCGTTAAGCATAAGGGAATTTACACAATCAAGAGATCCAGTAAATCAAAGGTATGTAAGGCTCCTGCCAGAATAATAAGTAAGGTTTTACAGTAAGGTTTTTAATTTTTAAAATATTTATTTTAATTTAAAAGACAGATTTACAGAGAAAAGGAGAGAGAGGGACACAGAGAGATTTTCCATTCCCTGGTTTACTCCCCAAATGGCCCCAATGGCCAGAGCAAAACCAGTCTGAAAAACCAGGATCCAGAAGCTTCTTCCAGGTTTCGCAGGTACAGGGCCCCAAGGCCTTGCGCTGTCTTTTGCTGCTTTCCCAGTCAGGGAGCTAGATCAGAAGTGGGGCAGCTGGGATGTGAACCAGCACTCACATGGGATGGCAGCACTACAGATAGAGGCTTTAGTACTATATCAGGTACTAAATTATGGCTAGCCCCATAATTTTTAGCTTTTAAAACATGCTTGTTTGGGCCCAGAACAACAGCCTAGTGGCTAAATACTTGCCTTGTATCCCAGGATCCCATATGGGTGCTGGTTCAAGTCCTGGCTGCTCCACTTCCCATCCAGCTCCCTGCTTGTGGCCTGGGAAAGCAGTGGAGGACACGGCCCAAAGCCTTGGGACCCTGCACCCGCATGGGAGAGTGCAAGAAGCTCCTGGCTTTGGATCAGAAGATCTTTTCTCTGTATCTCCTCTCTGCTCTGTATATCTTGCCTTTCCAATTAAAAATATTTTATGAAAAACATGTTTATTTAATAACTTTTATTTCTTGAAAGCATAATTTTAAGAGAGATCATCCATTCACTGCTCAACTGCTCAAATTCCTCACAACAACTGAGGCTGGTCCAGCCCAAAGTCAAGAACAAGGAACTCTGTGTGTGCCATGTGGGTGCTTACGCTGTCGTCTGCTGCCTGCCAGAGTACACAGTAGCAGGAAGCTAGATTGGAAGTAGAGGCAGAGACGGGCCTCATCCCTAGGCATTCTGATATGGAATGTAGGCATCCCAAGTGGCAATAATCCCATAATGCCCTCTCCTAAGCTTTTTAGAGTGGAAGCAGTACACTCTGAAATAATATTAGAATGTGGTACAGTAAGTACATAAACCAGTAATGTAGTTGTTTCTATTATCATTACCAACTGTTCTGTACTGCACATCATTGTGGATGTTCTGCACTTACCTAAGGAGCAGCGCAGCAGGTGTGCTCACATCAGCATCCTGCATACCCTTGTGTGGTGTATTGTACTACATCATGATAGTCTTGAGGTCATCACTAGGCAATATCTTTTTTAAAAAAAGATTTATTTTATTTTTATTGCAAAATCAGATATACAGACAGGAGGAGAGACAGAGAGGAAGATCTTCCATCCGATGAATCACTCCCCAAGTGACCCCAACGGCTGGTGCTGCGCTGATCCCAAGCCAGGAACCAGGAATTTCCTCCAGGTCTCCCACACACACACACACACATATACACATATATATGTATTTTTTTTAAATCCTAACCCCCTTACCCCGATACAGGAAAAAAAATAATGTGGAAACAATGGTCTTACCTACTTTCCTGTAGCCCTTGACCCTTTCTGCCCTAATCAACTATGTAAAGATTATAAAAATAAAATAATTACAAAACAAGATTTATTTTTTATTGGAAAGTCATATTTACAGAAAGGAGGAGAGACAAAGTTTTCAGTCTGCTAGTTCACTCTCCAGGTAGCCACAATGGCCGGAGCTGAACAGATCGGAACTCAGGAGCCCGGAGCCTCTTCCCACGAGAGTACAGGGTCCCATCATGCTTAATTGTGCAAGCATGATGGGTAGTCATTTATCCTCTCCTTTGCCTTCGCTGATCTGGAGCACTCATACTCACTTGGGATTGATCTGCTTAGAGAACTTCACTGTCCTCCCCTGCTCGGGCATGTGACTTGAATATATCCTGATGGCTGGCTTTGGTCAGGTGTGTTGGCACTCTTGTCTGGGTGCTGGGCCCTTGGATGGGGGGCCTTTTTTCCGTAGTGCTGCAAGGGTACCACAAGCCATCTGTCTTCTCACATCCAGAGCTGTGGGACACAGAGGCATGGCCAGTCTGCTTTCTGTTGTCAGCAGCCCATTCTTTGGCTTTGGGAACTGACAAGAATTTTCCCTCGTTCACAGGATTTGGGTATTTGACCAGCATATGAGGAGGGGGAGCAGAGGACTCATGAAAGAGTTGTTTATTCACTAGTCCCACCTGATGAGCTATTTCATCTCAGAAAAGTCCTTCTTCTACCGGTTTCCTGTTTAATCTGGGCATTTTCACCTGATTCCTGTCCTCTCCTTGCATTTCCTGATCTCCTTGGCCAGGCCTCAAGTCTCTTTATCTTCATTCAAATTATCAAACCTTAGTTCTGTCTCTCTTTTTTTTTAATCTCCCTGTTCTTTTTTTGTAAATATTTATTTATTTCACATACACAGAAAGAGAGAGAAAAAGAGAGATAGGGAGAGAAAGTTTTCCATCTGTTGGTTCACTCCCCAAGTGGCCACAATGGCCAGGTCTTAGCCAGGCTAAAGCCAGGACCTTCCTCCAGGTCTCTCACGTGAATGGCATAACCCCGATGACTTGGGCCATCATCCACTGCCTTCCCAGACACATGAGCAGGGAGCTAGACTGGAAATAAAGCACCTGGAACTCGAACGAGCACCCATATAGGTTGCCAGTGCTGCAGGCTATGTAGTTTAATGTGCTACACCACAACACCAGCCATTAATTTGCTCTGCTACTCATATGAACTTCTTTGTGTCACCTGTTAAATATTTTAGAAATTCAGGCTGTTGGGATAGTGGAGAGGAGCCGGGAGGGAGCAGAGGCCTGGTAGGAGGCAGTTGCAGATGAAAGAAGAGGTGCAGATGAAACAAGAGGTAGACTTAGAGTCATTTTTACACACGGGAGCCACAAGGCATAGCAGCGCTTGCCCCAGGGAATGGGGGGATGGCTGGGGCACGGATGGACAGCTCTTAGGTTTCAGGCTTCACCTTTGGGCCGTTCAGGTTTACAGGCATCCATGAGACATCCAGGGAACTTCTGTGGCAAACCAAATATTGCCAAAACTTTGCTCACCCCTCCACTCCGTGTGAGCAAGGAGGAGTGACAGAGGGAGGGAGGGAAGGAGAGGCACACAGAGAAACACGCTCACTTCCCAAATGCCAACAAACATACAGGGTTGGGTCAGGCCAAAGCCAGGGCCCAGGAACTGCACACAGATCTCCCGTGTAGGTGGCAAGGGTCCATGTATTGGGGGCATCCTCTGCTGCTCCCAGGCACATTAGCAGGGAACTGGATTAGAAGCAAAGGAGCTCAAAACTCCAACCAGGACTCCAGTGTGGGATATGACTATCCCAACTGTCGGCTTAACTCACCGCACCACTGTGCCCACCCCGAAATATCAGTTCATTCACTGTGGAGACTGCAGTGAGTATCTTATCCTGACTGTACCTATGTTGTCATAATAAAAGGAGTGATTGGCCCCAGCACAATGGCCTAGTGGCTAAATCCTCACCTTGCAAGCACTAAGGTCCTATACAGGCACCAGTTCATGTCCCAGCTGCTTCACTTCTCATCCAGCTCTCTGCTATGGAGTGAGAAAGCAGCAGAGGATGGCCCAATTCCTTGGGACCTTACACCTACATTGGAAACATGGAGCAGGTTCTTGGCTCCTGGTATCAAATTGGCTCAATTCCAGCTGTTGCAGCATTTTGGAGAGTGAACCAGAGGATGGAAGCTATTTCTCTGTCACTCCTTTTGTCTGTAAATCTGCCTTTCAAATAAAAAGGTGGGGAGGAGGGAGGAGTGATTGTAATAGTAGCACTGAATGGTAGAATTGTGAATACTGGGCCCAGCATGGTAGTCTAGCGGCTAAAGTCCTCGCCTTGCACGAGCTGGGATCCCATATGACCACTGGTTCTAATTCTGGCAGCCCCACTTCCCATCCAGCTCCCTGCTTGTGGCCTGGGAAAGTAGTCAGGGATGGCCCAAAGCCTTGGGACCCTAAACCCACGTGAGAGACCCAGAGAAGGTTCCTGGCTCCTGGCTTCAGATCAGCACAGCTCTGGTTGTTGTGGTCACTTGGGGAGTGAATCATCTGGTGGAAGATCTCTCTGTTTCTTCTCCTCTCTGTACAACTGTCTTTCCAATAAAAATAAATAAATCTGGGCCTGGTGTGATGGCCTAGCAGCTAAAGTCCTCGCCTTGAATGCGCCAGGATCCCATATGGGCACCAGTTCTAATCCCAGCAACTCCACTTCCCATCCAGCTCCCTGCTTGTGGCCTGGGAAAGCAGTCGAGGACAGCCTGAAGCCTTGGGACCCTGCAACCGTGTGGGAGACCCAGAAGAAGTTCCTGGATCCTGGCTTGGGATTAACATAGCATCAACCGTTGCAGTCACTTGGGGAGTGAATCATCGGACGGAAGATCTTCCTCTCTGTCTCTCTTCTCTGTATATCTGCCTTTCCAATAAAAATAAAATAAATCTTTAAAAAAAAATTGGAGGCTACCCAGCCATTTTGTCTGCAAAACATGGACCGCCAAAGAATTGCTCATAGTGTGATTTGGTTACGTGTTTTGGATGACACAAGAAAAGGGGATGATAGTTCTGCATTGCCCTGCAGTGGTCTGGCATCTGTAGAAGGAAAAGAATCAGGTCTTGAGGTCAGGGTCTTGGCCCTGCCCTCACGGTGCTTCCCTCTGTGTACCCAGGTCCATTGCTGGAAGACTGGGACATAATCAGCCCCAAGGATGTCATTGGCTCTGATGTGCTGCTGGCTGAGAAGCGGTCATCGCTGACGACAGCTGCACTGCCCTTCACGCAGTCCATCCTCTCTCAGGTGCTGGCAGTGACCCCAGGGGCCCCACCATGGTTGGAGGGTGGGGCCTAGCTGGCATCTCCTGATTCTGAGCCTCCCACTCGGCCTGTGCCCCTCACCTACCCAGCTGATCCACGTGGGCCACCCTCCTTCCTCCACAGGTAGGCCGTACCTTGTCTAAGGTCCAGCAGGTGCTGAGCTGGTCATATGGGGAAGATGCCAAGCCCTTCAAGCCTCCCTTGAGTGATGCCGAGTTCCACACATACCTCAACCATGAAGGCCAGCTCTCCCGCCCGGAGGAGCTGCGGTTGCGCATCTACCACGGCGGGGTGGAGCCCTCTCTGCGGAAGGTGAGCCTCCTGCATCACTTACTAGCTCCTTTAATCTTGCACTCATCGGCAGCCCTCCAGACACCTGTAGCCCACAAACTGGTGGCTGGGATGGAGATACTCCAGGACAGCAGCGGGGGGTAGGGACGTGTGGGGTGTATGTGTAGGGGGTTTGTAGACAGAAGTCTCACGTGACCCTGGGCAGGGGAGAGAGGAGTTGTAGGTGGATGATGACGGATTGATCTTTGGCCTCATCCCTCTCCTACCTGGCCAGGTGGTATGGAGGTACCTGCTGAATGTATACCCTGACGGGCTGACAGGCCGCGAGCGGATGGACTACATGAAACGCAAGAGCCGAGAGTATGAGCAGCTCAAGAGCGAGTGGGCACAGCGAGCAAGCCCAGAGGACCTGGAGTTCATCCGAAGCACAGTCCTCAAAGACGTGCTGCGCACTGACCGGGCCCACCCCTACTACGCAGGGCCGGAAGACGGGCCACACCTGCGGGCCCTGCACGACCTACTCACCACTTACGCTGTTACCCACCCACAGGTGTCCTACTGTCAGGGAATGAGTGACCTCGCCTCGCCCATTCTCGCCGTCATGGACCATGAGGGACATGCTTTTGTCTGCTTCTGTGGCATTATGAAGCGCCTGGCTGCCAACTTCCACCCCGACGGCCGTGCCATGGCCACCAAGTTTGCCCACCTCAAGCTGCTGCTGCGACACGCTGACCCCGACTTTTACCAGTACCTGCAAGAAGCCGGTGCTGACGACCTGTTCTTCTGTTACCGCTGGCTACTGCTTGAGCTCAAGCGAGAGTTCGCCTTCGATGACGCCCTGCGTATGCTTGAGGTCACTTGGAGCTCCTTGCCTCCTGACCCCCCGGAACATGAGGTGGAGCTCATTGGACCCCCTAGCCAAGCAGCAGAAACTGGCTTCAGTGGCCACAGGGGGCGGCCTATGCGCCAGCGGCACATGCTGAGGCCTGCCGGTGCAGGAGGCGGAGCCTTTGAAGATGCTGTTGACCACTTGGCCAATAGCAGTAGCCAAGGGCCTGGCGGTGGGGGCCGCCTCCTGCGGCAAGCTAGCCTGGATGGCCTACAGCAACTCAGGGATAACATGGGCCCCCGGAGGGACCCTCGTGTCCAGCTGCCCCACCCAGCCACCCTTCTCAGCACCAAGTCCCTCTCCGAGCCCTTGCTGAACTCCCCAGACCCACTGCTCTCCTCCTCTTCCCATCCCGATTCCCCATCTTCCTCTTCTCCACCCTCCACCCAGGAGGCCTCTCCCACCAGCGACTTGGCCATAGGATCCCCTTTCATGGCAGAGGCAGGCTCTCCACAAGACCCTGGGAAGCCCCTGCCTCCCCCACCCCCACCCCCAGCAGGCCTGCCCCCACCCCAGGAATTTGGCCGAGGGAACCCCTTCATGCTCTTCCTCTGCCTGGCCATCCTGCTGGAGCATCGCGACCACATCATGCGCAATGGGCTGGATTACAACGAGCTGGCCATGCACTTTGATCGCCTCGTGCGAAAACACCACTTGGGGCGTGTGCTGCGCCGGGCCAAGGCACTGTTCGCCGATTACCTGCAGTCAGAGGTGTGGGACTCGGAGGAGGGGGCTGAGGCTACAGCCCCGTCTTGACCAGGCAGCCCATCAACCCTGCCAGTTCTTTCTTTGCCCGGAGGGCCTTCACATGAGGCCCTCCTCCCCACCCCACCCCCAACCTCCCTGCCTGCCACTCCTTGACCTGTTGGAGAGTTGGGCCTGAGTGTACTGGGCTCTGCTTCGGCATTGCCTCCCCCTCAGTTTCCCCAGCAATCCCCAGAGGCTACAGCCTCTTCTGTTTCCATGCGCGGTTTTATTTTTAACTACACTTTGCACACACGAAGGTCATGGTAGTCTGTGTATTTCTCTCCCCGAAGTCTTCACTAGGCAGGAGGCTGCAGGGATGGTCCTCGAACAGACAGCTGAAATCCTTGCCTTGGTGGAGGGTAGCTCCAACTTCCCCCAGTGGCGAGAGGGGCAGGGGTAGGGGTAGCAGCTGGGAATCTTAGGAGGTGAGCCCAGATGCCAGAGGGCTTGAGGAAAGGCTGAAAGGCTGCCTGCGTTCGGTTTTTGGTTCATCTGTCTGCCTGGGGTGGGGGGCAGGGAGGGGCATGCATTAGGAATGCGGGTTTCCAGGACAGGACCCAGAAGCAGAGAGGAGAGGCAGTTCCTGGCTCCAAAAAAGGGGCAAGGTTATATTACAAAGACTGTAAAGTAATGAGCTGCTAAGAGGAACAGCAGGTGAGCTGGCCCTGGCATTTCACAGTATCAGTTTGGCACCTGACCCTTCTCTGCAAGTCTTAGGCGTGAATCTTAGCAGCCCTGGGACAGGAATCTAAGGCTCCTACTGTGGCATCTGCTTGGGAAGCAAACTGGGGGACTGTACCCTTGCCATGTGATGTAGGGCCCTTAACCAGGCTGCCAACTCACAGCCCCTGCTGTGACCACTGCAGCCTTGACTCCTTATATAAGCATTTATTTGCCTTCTCCATTCCCGTACAAATCAAGTGTCATAAGAATTCTGGCACTAAAAGAAGCCACCTACTCGTTGCTAGACTCATGATCAAAAATGGTCCTTTTTTCCCACTGACATTAGAAGATGGGGCTTTCTCACAGGTCAAGTGGGATCCTCAGTTCATAGCCTCTCACAGTGCCAGGTCCTGGCCAGAAGTTGCTGCATTCAAAGTAGAAGGGGCATCAGGGCAGCCCATGCTGTTTATTTCCCGCCAGCCCTAAGCATGTCATATAAAGCTGGGGGTGACCTTCAAAAGGTTCCCATTGCCACAGTGCTGAAGAGGGAGGAGACCATTGCTCAGCTGAGAGCTCTGTGGCTTGAACAGGACGAGACCACTGTGCATCAAGGGTGTGCAAATGCTGTGCCTCCCCACAAGTGTTCGCTGGATCTAGGGAGCTCAGAGTCCCCTGAGGGCCACTCATGATAGGGGATGTTTGGCGCCCCAGGATCAGAAATTTCCCTTTCTTCATAACCACCTGATGCCCTTGGGCTCCAGGCTATGAGTAATGAGCTCAGCCATTTGAAAGGCCAGACCAGTCATTTCTGTGCATGGCAACTTGGGGGCCTCCAAGGACCAAGGCAAGAAGCCCTTTGTGTGACTCAGACGCTAGGTGCCCTGAAGGGCAGAAAAAAATGTGTTCCTCTAGGGCACTGGAGGCTCTGGCTTCTGCCCAAATCAACAGATGGCATGAGCTGCCGGTTTCTGTGCCTGAAGCCAGCCAAAAGAAATTAGAGACACATGGATTCCAGAACCTGCAGTGTAGTTCGGAGAGGCCCATGTGTGCACAAAGGTAGGACTGTAACGAGATGCATTTTCAGGGCACATGGCTAGAGGCAGCAAATGGGGGTGGAGTGGGATGGAGACCGAATGTTAACTTCTGGCTCTCTGCTCTCCTGTGTTGCCTTGGGGAGGCTCTCGGGTGCTCCCTCCTGGCAGAACTCAACTAGTGCACGAGTACAGGTATCTGGGGAGCTAGCTAGTCCCCGGCAGCCAGAGGCAATCACCTCCGCCCCACACCTCCTGCCGACGCCAGAAGTGGTGCAGCACACTGGGAAAGACTGCCTTTTCAAAAAGCGACCTCCTTCTGAGGGTTGACAAATGAACCCCAACCAGGGGGAATCCCGGGTGTGAGCAGGCAGGAGTGAGGTTTGCACATCGCCAGGAACTGGGACTATCCAGCATTCTGGTTTATCTCCACACACTGCCCTTTACCCCAGAGCAGGTAAGAGCAGGGCCTCCAGCCCTTCATCAGATTGCACAAATTGACAACTTAGATATGACAACAGTTCATCGCAATAAGGAAATGAACCCCATATGGTAGTTATCTCTTGCTGTGCAACAAATTACCTATAGGACTGGTGTTCAGCATAGCAGTTACAAACACAAATTGAGCTACCTGCATCCCGTATCACACACAAGGCCTGGGTTTGAGTCTACCTCTGCTTGTTATCCCAGCTTGTTGGCTGCCCAAGCCAAGTCCAGTCCTCAGGCTCACAGGGAACTTAGACCATATGTTCATGATTGGGGAGGAAGCAGAATCCCGCAAGCTGATGCACACCCTGGAAGGCAGCAGACGATGGCCCAAGAACTTGAGTCCCCTTCTCTATTGCTCCTTCTCTATAAATATGCCTTTCAAATAAAAACAAATAAATATTAACAAAAGAACGGAACTTGAACCCCTGCCACCCGCATGGGAGACCCAGATTGAGTTCCAGGCTCCTGGCTTCAGCCTGGCCCAGCCCAGGCCATTGCAGGCATTTGAGGAGTGAACAAGAGGATAGCAGAGTCTCTATCTATCTATCTATTTATAGATACATACACACATATATGACTTTCAACTGAAAAAAATGAAAATAAAATTTTTAAAAGACTTTTTTACTTGAAAGAGAGAATGGAGGAAAGAGATTTTGTATCCCCTAGTTCACTGCCCAAATGGCTGCAACAGCCAGGGCTGGGCCAGGCTATGAAGGACAAGTCCATCTGGGTCTCCCATATTGGTGCAAGTGTCCAAGTACTTGGTCCATCCTCTGCTGCTTTTCCAGGCACATTAGCAGGAAGCTGGATTGGAAGTTGTTCAGCCAAACTTGAACCAGCAGCCATATGGGATATTGACATTGCAGGCAGTGGCTTCACCCACTACATCATAGTGCCAGCCCCAACACTTTTTAAAATAGATTTATTTAACTTTTATCAGACCAGCAGCCCTGCTTCCCATCCAGCTCCCTGCTTGTGGCCTGGGAAAGCAGTCAAAGAAGGCCTAAATCCTTGGGACTCTGCACCCACGTGGGAGACCCAGAAGAGGCTCTGGCTCCTGGCTTCAGATCAGCGCAGTCCCAGCCATTATGGCTGCTTGGGGAGTGAATCATCGGATGGAAGATCTTCCTCTCTACCTCCCTTCCTCTCTGTAAATCTGGCTTTGTAATAAAAAAAAAAAAAGATTTATTTATTTTTATTAGAAAGTCAGATATACAGAGAGGAGGAGAGACAGAGAGGAAGATCTTCCATCTGTTGATTCACTCCCCAAGAGAGCTCAACGGCCAGTGCTGCGCCGATCCGAAGCCAGGTGCCAGGAGCTTCTTCCAGGTCTCCCACACGGGTGCAGGGTCCCAAGGCTTTGGGCCATCCTTGACTGCCTTCCCAGGCCACAAGCAGGGAGCTAGATGGGAAGTGGAGCTGCCGGGATTAGAACTGGCGTCCATATGGGATCCCGGGGCATTCAAGGCGAGGACTTTAGCTACTAGGCTATGCCGCCAGGCCCTAAAAATAAATAAATCTTAAAAAAAAAAAAGAAATAGTTGAAGCTAAATAACAATATGGGGCTGGTGTCTTACTGCAACAGGTTGAGACACCAACATATTGGAGCACTGGTTTGAATTCTGGATATTCCACTTACAGTCCAGTTTCCTGATCATTTGCCTGGGAAGATAGTAAAAGATGGTCCAAGTGCTTGGGTCCCTGCCACCCAATGGGAGAGAAACCTGGATGAAGTTCCTGACTCCTGGCTTTGGCTTGGCTCAGTCCCAGCCCCAGCTGGGGCATGAATCAGCAGGTGATCTCTCTGTGTGTAACCCTGCCTTTCAAATAAATAAAACTCAATCATTAAAAAAATAGGGGATGCAAAAAATAATAAAAATGCTACATGTCAAATTCATGGGACACAGTAATATTAACTGTTAAAAAATGTTCAATTCTAAATACATCTATCACAAATGAAAATCATAGATAATGTTCCTATAAGCATGCCTTTAGCTAGAAATTATTTTGAATTTTTTTTTCAGTTGGAAAGATGTTTTATTCATGAAGTGACCGAGTGACCGTGGGAAGAGGAAACGGGGAAGCACCTCCCACGGGAGGGTTGCGAGATGGAGGACCCCTTGAAAGGAGACAGGGAGAGAAATACGAATATTTGCAACATAAGGTAATGTTAAGTATTTAAGGAGAGAGATACGCTTGCCCTGGTTAGAGATTACACAATATAAACATACCTCAAAACAGCGCATCAAGCGAGAGGAGGGTGATGCTGCCATGCACTCTGTCACCTCCTACCTGTTGGTCGTCCTGGGGGAGGAGGACAATGCCTCGCCCAATGAGTGCCAAGGACATCAGGAAGGTGCTGGACAGCGTGGGCATCAAGGCAGACGGCGAGCAGCTCAAAAAGGTTAGCTGTGGGGCCCGGTGCGGTGGCGCAAGTGGTTAAAGGTCCTCGCCTTGCACGCCCGGGATCCCATATGGGCGCCGGTTCTAATCCTGGCAGCCCCGCTTCCCTTCCAGCTCCCTGCCTGTGGCCTGGGAAAGCAGTCGAGGACGGCCCAAAGCTTTGGGAACCTGCACCCGCGTGGGAGACCCGGAAGAGGCTCCTGGCTTGGGATCGGCATAGTATCGGCCCGTTGCAGTCACTTGGGGAGTGAATCATCAGACGGAAGATCTTCCTCTCTGTCTCTCCTCTCTGTATATCCGCCTTTCCAATAAAAAAATAATAAAAAATAAATCTTTAAAAAAAAAAAAAAAGGTTAGCTGTGAGCTCAACAGCAAGAACACCAGGGACATGATCGCCCAGGGCATTGGCAAGCTGGCCAGTGTGCCTGCAGCCGGGGCTGTGGCCTTGTCTGCTGCCAGGCTTGACTGCCGCGGCCACCAGGTCGGCCCCTGCAGCAGTGGAACAGAAGAAAGAAAAGTCATTAGAGTCAGCCCACGACATGGGGTTCGGCTTATTTGACTAGATCCTGTGCCCCCCACCCCCAATTAAACCTTTTACGTTAAAAAAAAATCACACCATGGGTGAATGCTTAGCCTAACAGCTAAAAAGCCATGCCCCACGTTGCGTACCTGGACCTCAGTTTCTGACTCCAAGTTCCTAATAATGCAGACCCTGGGAGGCAGCAGAAATGGCTAAAGTGATTGGCTTCTGATTTTGACCTTGGTCAAGGCTTAGGCATCATGAGCATTCAGAAAATGAACCAGTAGATGGGAACACCCTCAACCCTCAAAAAAAAAAAAAAAAAAAGAAGGAAATCATGGGCACCCAAAATTACCTACAATTTTTATGTATCTATTTATTTTTTTAAAGATTTATTTTATTTTTATTGGAAAGTCAAATATACAGAGAGGAAAAGAGACAGGGAATATCCTCCATCTGCTGACTCACTCCCCAAGTGAGCGCAACGGCTGGAGCTGAGCCGAACCGGAACCAGGAGCCAGGAACCTCTTCCAGGACTCCCAAACAGGTGCAGGGTCCCAAGCCTTTGGGCCATCCTTGATTGTTTTCCCAGGCCACAGGCAGGGAGCTGGATGAGAAGTGGGACTGCTGGGATTAGAATAGGTACCCATATGGGATCCCATCACGTGCAAGGCGAAGACTTTAGCTGCTAGGCTATCGTGCCAGGTTCTATGTATCAATTTAAAAGCAGCCAAAAAAGACGACATCCTGGCTAAGATACTATCTGGTTGCCAGTGTTGTGGTATAGTAGGCAAAGCCATCACCTGTGGAACCAGCATCCCTTATGAGCACCAGTTCAAGCCTCTGCTGTTCCACTTCCCAACCAGCTCCCTGATAATGTGCCTGGGAAAGCAGTAAATGATAGATCAAGTCCTTGGATCCCTGCACCCATGTGGGGAGACCTGGAAGAAACTCCTGGATCTTGGCTTTGAACCAGCCCACCTGTAGTCTTTTACAGGCATTTGGGGGAATAAACCAGCAAATGGAAGCCCTCTCCTTCTCTGTCTCTGTACCTTTCAAATAAATAAATCTGTTTTTTTTTTTTTAAGTTGCTTAAAAAATGCTGCCTGGAATACCACATACCCACACCCCACACTGCAGTGCGTAGGATTGAATCCTGGCTCCACTAATGATTCCAGATTTTTGCCAAAGCATGTCCTGAGCTGCAGCAGTTGCTGGATCAAATACTTAAGTCTCTGCCACCCATATACACTGAATTCCAGACGCCTGACTTGAGCCTGTCCAACCTCAGCTGCCGTGGACATTTGGAGAACAATGCAGCACATGAGAGATCTCCCTGTCTGTCTCCCTACCTTCCCAAATAAATACATTTTCTAAAATTAAGACTTGTTTTTAAACTTGTTTTAAAAGAACAGAAGAAAACAAACTGAGAATGTGGAGTCATGGAGGAAATAGTGTAAGTGTGGAAGGAAATGTTAGAGAACGAAAGGTAATAAAGCAGCTGGTTCCTGGAGGGGCTAGTGTTGTAACCCAGTGGTTAAGCCACTGCTTCCAAGGCCAGCATCCCATATCAGATTGCTAATTTCCATTTACAGTCCAGCTCCCTATGAATGCACCTTGGAAGGCAGTAAAAGATAGCTTGAGTGCGTGGGCCCTGCTATCCACATAGGTGACTCAGAGCTGAGTTCCTGGCTCTGCGCTTTGGCCTGGCCCAGCACTGGCTGTTGTGAGCAATGGCGGCATGAAGCAGCAGATGGAAGGGTTCTGTCTACATCTGTTTCTACCTTTCTCTGTGTCACTCCACATTTCAAAGAAACAAAATATTTTTTAAAAGCTGGTTCATGGAAAATATTAAAAACAGACCTTTGCCAAGACTCATTGAGAAGGATGCAAACTACAGAACCAAAATAAATTTTAAAAATAGATGAATAGGGAAATTGCAGACACAAAAGTAGAGGAAAAAGTTCAACTTTCTAGAAAAGAGACTGCATTTAAACTGATGCAGAAACAAATGCAAAACATCAATATAACTAATTTTTAAGACAAAAATGACGGTCAAACATGCACCCTCTAGCAACAACAAGCTTCAGGCACATGGCTGAGTATTTGTCCTAGCCGTTAAGCCATTAGTTTAGGGCACCTGTTTGCCCACACCAGCATGTCTGGGTTTTATTCCCTGCTCTGGCTCCTCACTCCAGCTTCCTGCTCATGGAGACCCTGGGAGACAGCAGGAATGGTCCAAGTGTTTAGAGCCGTGCCACCCACGAGGGCGACCTGGATGGAGTTCCCAGCTACCCAGCTGGAGTACAGCAGCCATTTGTGGCATAAGCCAGCAGATGGGACTTCTTTATCTCCTGTCTCTCCTGGATTTTCTGTCTGCCTGTTGAAAAGAACAAAGGTTCAGGCTCAGACTGATTATTTTTTTTTCATATCATAATTCTATCCAACTTTCAAGAAACTGATAATTACCATCTTATACAAATTGTTCCAAAAAATACAAAAAAATTAACAAAAACTGTCCAACTCATTTATTGGGGCTATTATAGTCTGGATTTTAAAAAAATATTTATTTTATTTTTATTGGAAAGTCAGATATACAGAGAGGAGGAGAGACAGAGAGGAGGAGAGACAGAGAGGAAGATCTTCCGTCTGATGATTCACTCCCCAAGTGACTGTAACAGCCAGTGCTGCGTAGATCCGGAGCCAGGAGCCAGGAACCTCCTCCAGGTCTCCCACACAGGTGCAGGCTCCCAAGGCTTTGGGCCGCCCTCCACTGCTTTCCCAGGGAGCTGGATGGGAAGCGGGACTGCTGGGATTAGAACCAGAGCACATATGGAATTCCGGCTTTCAAAATGAGGACTTCAGCTGCTAGGCCACTGCGCCGGGTGCAATGAAATTTTCCTCAAGAGAAACTCCCTTACTCCATGCAAAAATGTGAATCTTGCTGTTGCCAGAGAAGGCACAGGCTAGACAGAACAACGTGGAGGGCTGCCGCCATGTTGCAGCAAGGTGAGTCCCGGCTGCTCCACTTCAAATCAAGCTCTCTGCAAACATGCCTGGGAAAGCAGTGGAAAATGGTCCAAGGGCCCTACCACCATGGGAGACCTAGATGAACCTCCTGACTCCTGGCTTCAGCCCCCGTTGTTGCAGCCATCTGGGGATGGAAAATCTCAACTCTGCATTTCAGATAAATAAAAATAAAGCTTAAAAAAAGATCGGAGCATCTTGTTTTGCAGAAAACATTTTAGGCGGTTTAATGTGGAGGTGGTTTCAGGGTACAACTAGAGGGTGAGAGCTGAAGTCACAGATAAAAAGGAATGACAGGGTGTAAAGGGTCCCAGCGCTCTCGGCTAAATGTTGGCCACACAGGAGAAAGCCTAAGGGTGAGAAGCAGAAAGTGCGTAAAGGTGCGGTTGAAAGTGGACCAGGGCAAGGAACAGCAGTCCCTTACGGGGTACGAGGTGAACGCGCTAGATGACGGGGTCGGCTGACCTCACAGCACGATGATCAAAGAGACGTGCAGCATCTGGGTCCCGCGGGTAAGGCAGAGGCGTTTTGCTCGCAGGCAGGAGGCTGCCGTTAGGCGGCAGCAAACGCATCAAGGTTAGGTCGACTCTCTCCAACGCGGAGAGTGGATTATTCCCTTAGCTACGCCCTTCCTTCCTCTCCGCCCTTCCTGTGGCCATAGCCAATGAACACGGACGCCGGGGCTCGTTGGAGAGGCGTTCCCATACGTCCGCTCTACGTAGGCTTTATCAAGCGTCTTCCCGCGCTCCAGCTTCCCTGTTTCCTCTGCCTTCCAACGGTTGCCATTTCCCCGGCTCTTTCGTCTTTTTTTACATTTCCAGGTAAGCAAAGTCCAGGTGCTGTGCAGCGGGTTCCTTGACGTGCCGCGGCAGCCAGCGGGAAGGAACGCGGGTCGGGGAAAGTGACAGTCTGACACGTAGGCTGAGGCTTTTTTTTTTATTTATCGGAATGGGCGGCTTAGTGGTGAAACATAGCTCGGTTGTTGGGAGCCTCGGGAGTTGCATCTGAACGCGGAGAGGGGCTGCCGGCCCCGGTGGCTGCAGGGACTACGCTACCTCCGGGACCTGGTTAACCCCCTCCATCGCCCACGTGACCGCCGCCATCTTGTCCGGGCGCGGGAGAAACGTGAGGAGGTTCTGAGTCTGCGCAGAATGACGGGCGTGGTAGCCGGAGCCGGGGCGGAGACTGAGCTTGCGCAGTTGTGACTTTAAAGGACTTGCCCACCCGATGGATGTCCTTTTTTTTTTCTATGTGTTTTCCGTGTGTGGCTCTGTTCGCACTTGCGTAGCTTTTTTTTTTTTTACCTGCAGGACTTGAACTCGCCGCCATGTCCGAAGAAGGGAAGCTGTTCGTTGGAGGACTTAACTTCAACACCGATGAGCAGGCACTGGAAGACCACTTCAGCAGCTTCGGACCGATTTCTGAGGGTGAGGAGTAGGTGCAGCCTTTGTCAGGGAACACCAGGGGAAGAGGGATTCAGGCTTTCCGACATTCCTTTGCCTTGGTTGTAAAGCTTGGAGTCTCTTTGGGATTCTGTGGGTTCCCCACGGTCCCCTTTGCAAGCCATTGCTTGTTGTCATGGCTACCCCCGCCTCTTGCCCTCCGCAGTGGTCGTTGTCAAGGACCGGGAGACTCAGCGTTCCCGGGGTTTTGGCTTCATCACCTTCACTAACCCGGAACATGCTTCAGATGCCATGAGAGCCATGAATGGCGAGGTGAGGTCTTCTGCCTGTAGTGGGGCCCCGTCCCCGTGTGCCATTTTCCTCCGTTCTGTTTTTTCTTTGTTTTGTTTTTTTCTTTTCCCCTATATGTCTCTGCTTGGGGCAGCGTGGCCACCAAGCCCCGCAGTTCCCACTCACAGGAGCGTGACTGCCTTCTGTTCTAGGGGGTGGAGGGCAGCGGCAGACAGAGCCGGGCTGCCTGGGAGGCGACGACTGGTCCTGCATGAGGCCGAGAAGCCACCTGTGGATGGTTGACCTGCTCTGGGCTTAGATAGTAGAGTCTGCAGACCTGTGGGCCTGGCCCGGAGAGGACCTCGTGAGTCTTCTGGGATGGACTCGGAAGCCTTAAACCAAGAGAGGTGTCTGTCCAGCCCTAATAGTAGGGCAGCTTAGAGGAGTGGGGAGGAGAACTCAGCCTGTGTTCAGTCAAGATGTAAGTAGTAGCAGGGGGATCATGGTGGATCCAGGTCGTTTGTGTGGGATGCTGTAGCTCCTGCTTGAAGCCGCTCTGGTCAGAGGAGCTTGTTCTGGAATGCGGCACCCAGAACCTGGTGCTTGGCAACAACTTCTGGGCTCTTAAGCCCACCTGTGCCACCCCACCCCTACCCTCCCAACCCACCCCAAACCCCCGCCCAGTCCCATCTCACCACTGCCTTAGTTGACTGCCACCCATCCTCCTTCTGTCTCCTTGCCACACCTAGTCCCTGGATGGTCGCCAGATCCGTGTGGACCACGCAGGCAAGTCTGCCCGGGGGACCAGAGGAGGGGGCGCTTTTGGGGCCCAGGGGCGTGGTCGCAGCTACCCCAGAGGTAAGTGTCGGAATCCGTTTGACTTTGGAGTTGGTCTGGGGAATCCATCCATTGGTGGCCTTTGGGTAACTGGTTAGACATTTCTTACCTGCTACAGGTGGTGGAGACCAGGGCTATGGCTCTGGTAGGTATGATGCTCGCCCTGGAGGATATGGCTATGGATACACACGGCCCCGAGACTTTGGCAGGTGGGTAATGCAAGGGCTAGTGCTTGTCACACCTGGGTGTGGAGCTGTGTGCGCTATGCATGGCTATGTAGCATAGCATTTCAGGTTTTGTGATGGCATTAATCATGGGATTGTGCCAAGACCAAGTTCTGCATTTATGTTGGCTGTATTGTACTATGACATTTAATTGTAGACATGTTGTGCTGGCATGTATTATGGTTTAATGTGGCACGTGTAACTATATAAACAGCTGTTTATGAGGTATCCATATAAAGCTAGCATGGTTTTTCCCAGAAGCCAGGGGGGTTACGACCGCTACCCAGGAGGAAACTACAGGGACAATTACGACAACTAGGACGGTGCTCTGCACGTCACAGAGGTGAGACCCGGGTGTTGACTGCAAACTTCCTGCTGTACTCCTTGCAACTTCCTGTCCAACTGCTCAGCACTGTGTTTCCCCGCATACCCCAACCCACCAACAACCCCCATCCTTTGCCCTCCCCCCCCCCCTTTGAGTTTGCACAGCAGGGCTAGTTTGCAGGTGGGGGTGGGGTGCTTTCACCTGCTTTCTTTGGGGCTTGAGGGAGGGGGTGTTGAAGGCACCTCTGGAAGGTGAGCAAGATGGCGGCCAGATCCTTCCAGGGGTGATTCTCCCCCTTCTTGCTATTCTCAGATACACAAGGACTAACACTTCTGACCCAGGACCATCCTTCTAAACAGCTGTATTTATAACAGTTTTTTGGAGCTGCACTGAAACACCTGTTTTTAACATCAGCTTTTGTTTTTTGGTTTTTGTTTTTTTTTTTTGAATTGAGCTTCCCAGGGTAGCTTGTGAAAGACCTTTTTAGAAAGCTCCATGTATGTTTATTAAAAATTGAGTGGTTTCTTTTTCCTTGCACATTTGGAGGTAAATTTTAGGATATTTGCAGGGCCTCAGTATTACTCCTTTCATTGTTCGGACTCAGGATTATTTTCTTCTGGACAAAAAAAGAAAAAGCCTATTTGGTCAGACTTTTTCTTCCATTTGTATCTAAAGTTTTTTTTTTTTTTAATGTGTACACATTGTTTACCACGGAAGCAATTTCCAAATGAACTTGGAAGAAATCTGTATCAACATGATAGACTTTTTTTACTCCAGATCATTATCCAGGTTTTAGAGAACTTCAAAATGTTGGTAATTGTCATTTTTACTTAAGTGCTGGAAGAAAGTATTCTGTTGTGTCTTGTGTGCTTAGAATAGTCTCACTAAGCTGAATAAAAGTTGGAACCTTGAAAAACGAGTGCTTTTTTTCATTGTTCACTTCAGAGCTGACTTGAACTTGGGGGCTATCCAGACCTGCAATGAGGGGATAACTGAGCGCCAGGGTAGGCTTGAGTTTCCAGAGATCTTCCCATCATGTTGAATTACTGTGCTCCCTTGAGTATTGGTGTGGGTACCCTGATAAAGGAATGATCGGGGTGGTGAGGACTTCATCTCATAGGATGAGCTATATGCAGCTCCTGGTCCATGATGAAACCTGGGGAGGACTAAGGGATTGGGGAGAGCCTGTTTAAATATTTCAAAGGCAGTCTTGCAGAGAGGACATTTTCCTGGTTCCCCCCTAACCAGTCCAAATAAGCTGGGCTGGACTGAGCCAGGATCTTTATCTGTGTCTTCATGTGCACAACACGGTCTAAGCACTGCTCCAGGTGTGGGCAAGTAACAACCCCAAGTGGAGCATCCAGGACTCCTACAGGGGATCCTGGTAATGGCAGGTGGCAGCTGAAACATTGAACTTCTACATCCCTGCCAGTAATGGGAGAAGGGAGTGTAAGGATTTTGGGTACAAAGTAGTGCACTGGGCTAAGGCTAAGCTTTAGTGCTGGCTTGTCATGAACCCCAGTTCCTGTGTCTACTTCCCATCCAATTCCATGAAAACCTGTAAGAGCAGCAGAGGAGGGCTGAAGTCCCTGGCACCCTGTACCCATATGGGAGACTGGAAAGAAGATCCCCTTACCACTGGGGAGTGAGCCATCAGAAATTTGCTCTGCAAATCTGCCTTTCAAGCATAAAGATTTATTTTTTTTGGAAAGGCGGCTATACAGAGAAGGAGAGAGATTTTCCTTCTGATGGTTCACTCCCCAAGTGGCCGCAACAGCTGGAGCTGAGCCAATCGGGAGTTCTTACGGTTCTCCCACACAACCGGTGCAGGGTCCCAAGGCTCTGGGCTGTCCTGACCTGCTTTCCCAGGCCACAGGCAGGGAGCAGGATGGGAAGTGGGGCTGCCAGGATTAGAACCCGCACCCATATGGGATCCTGGCGCATGCAAGGTGAGGACTTTAACCACTATGCTATTGTGCTGGGCCCAATTTTTTTTAAACATGTAAAATGTGAAACCTTCCTCATGGAGTTCAAGTTCTTAACAGGCATAAACACCCCATATAAGGCCCATTTCATTTCCTGGCTGCCACACTTTGAATCCAACTCACTGATTATGACCTAGTAAGGCAATCAAAGACTCCAAGTCCCATGGACCCACGTTGGGCACATGGAACTCCTGGGAATCAACTCTGCTCTGGCAATTGGAACTATCTGGGCATTGAACAATCAAATGGAAGATCCGATTTCTGTGTAACTGCTAGCTAGGCTGGAACCCCCACCAGTGTGAGCTGGAATTGGGGGTGGGCTGGGCCTGGCTAGGCTGCAGCACCCACTGGCAAATGCCAAGGTGAGGCAGGCCATGCCAGATGAGGGTGCAGCCTAGCCAGGCCCAACAGTCAGCACATGTGAGGACCGGGGGAAGAGGCAAAGCTGGTAGAGGGAATGTGTAGGGTTCGTCTGCTGGACCACCACGCCTAATAGTGTGATTTGGGATGGGGGCAGACCAGGCAGGACTGTAACACCTGTGGCCCTCATGTGAACTAGATCAGGGAAAATCTGACTTCCTTCTGGTACAAGCATAAGTCAGAGTGGGTGAGGGTGGTTTAGGCTTTGCTGCAGCACTGGCTGGCAGAGGATGGCACTGGGGGCTAAATCTGTCAAGTGCAGGTTCCATGGTTTAACCATGAAGTGCATGTGTCAGAGCTGGGCTGCCTCAGTGGCTCAGAGCAGTGGACAGCATATCCAGGTGCACATGGAGGATATGGCAGTCCATCAGAACCTGCAGAGGACACCTGGTACCACAACAGAGGACGGAGGACAGAACAAATCAACTACCCCAGCCACGTGTTGGCAGTGAAAATCTGGGCAAACACAGTGTAAGGTGGACTAAGTCAGGCAGTGGATTCTGGAGAGATTTTATCATGCTTGGAATAGCGAGACTGGCAACAATTCAGAACTATTGAAATATCAAAACCACTTGAGCATGCTCCCTCAGAGCATGCCCAGGTCAGGGACACTGGGAAGGGTGGGAGGATAGGTGGAGCTTCTCCCTTTATCTCCCCCCCTTACCCCAGATACAGAAGAAGGAAAAAAGAATGTGGAAACAATGGTCTTACCCACTTTCCTGTAAATCTTAAAAAAAAAAAAAAAAAAAAAAAAGGTGATCTCTTCATTTGGTTTTAATTTCAAAGGGTTTTTACGGAGAGAGGAGAGACCAAGAGGGAGATCTTCCTTCCTCTGAGTCACTCCTCAAAAGAGTGCAGTGCCCAGAGCTGAGCTGGATTTGAGCCATCCTCCACTGCTCTCCAGTCCAGGCCATGAGCAGGGAGCTGGAGGGGAAGTGCAGCAGCCAAGACATGAACTGATACCCATCTAGGATGCTGGTACTGTGTCAGAGGTTTGTCTCACTAAGCCATGGCATCAACACCAATAGACCTTGAAATCCTTATATGTTCAGGAGGCTGGCCTGTAAGTTAAACTGTAAAGGAAAAGTAGCAAGAGTAGCTGAGGAGTTCAGGAAGGAAGTCCCAGCACCAACTTATGTACCCAGAGGTTGCCCTGGATACTGGTTTGAAATCTGTCACACCCAAAGTGCACAGTGCAGGAAGACAAAGAATTTGCTACACACTTTCCCCAAGTCCATTTTCTGGGCTCTGTAAGGGTGCCCAGGTGCATTTCTTCCAGCGTGTAAGAGACACATTCAAAGCAGAGAAGTAGCTCAAGTGCAAGAATGGGAGCAGGGCTCCCAGGTCTACCTTCTCTGGAACATTGGCAGGGAGCTGGATTGCAAACAGGATAGTCAGGATAGGAACTGGCACTGCCATAGGAGACATGGGCATCCTGAACAGCAACTTAATTCATTGCACCACAGCACCCTCCCTTGCCTTCTTAGGAGTTGTTCATTTATTGGATCAGCAGAATTAGAGATGGAGGGTGAGCGCTTCCATGCGTGGCTTCACTCCCCAAGGGGCTGTGACGGCTGGGGCTGGCTAGGCCATGTCAAAGCCAGGAGCCAGGAGCCAGGAGTTCCATTTGAGTCTCCCACATGAGTGCATGGGCCCAAGCAAACACTTGGACCATCTTCCATTGCTTTCTCTAGGTCATCAGGGGGAAGCTGGGTCAGAGGTGGAGCAGCTAGGACTTGAGCCTTTGTTCACAGGGGCTGTTCAATAGGAGGCAGCAGGCTAACTTGCTGTACTACAGGGCCAACCCTATCATGACTTTTTTGAAACCCACGAACCAGCTTTACTTTTTTTTTTTTTATCATTAACCATTGAAAGAGTTGTGAGATGACATGTCATGGTGGTTTTGATTTGCATTTCCCTGATGAGTGACGTTGAGCATCTTTCAGGGAATATGAGCCATTTGGTATGTCTTTGGAAAAACATTTGCTCATGTCCCTGGCCTGTTTTTTTACATCCGATTATTGTTATTGTTGTGCTGTTTGGTTTCTTACATTTTGAAGAATATCAGCCTTTGAACAGATAAGTCATTGCAAATGTTTCATCCCACTCTGTAAGTTGCCTTTGCCTTGTGTGGGTTGTTTCCTTTGCGGAACCGAGGTTTTGCTTGCACTCCCCCTTGCAAGCTTTTGCTGGAAGAGCCAAGAAAATATAATTTCCCATACAGCAGCTTTTTGCCTGTTTTCCCACTGGGGCCAGTTGTGGTTGCAGGCCTTAAGCCTAAGGCCAATACCTTATGACGAAGTTTTGACCATGATCCAAGGATGTGAATTTGCAGGGCAACGTCCAGTTCCCAACAGACTGTCCTTGCCCAATGTGTTTTCATGACATCACTGTCACAGTTTGGTTGGCTCTGTGAATTTATTTCTGAACTCTATTCTGCTTGTTTTTGCCTGTTTTCATTCTAATATCATATATTTTATTTTACCAATTTTTATGAATATAGATTTTCTGTATTTGAAATCCAGGGTTACACAGAGGGACAGGGAAAGAGAGAAAGAGAGGTCTTCCATCTCTCTCCCTCCCTCCATCCCTCCTTCCCCATGCTGTTTGTCATTGCATCTTTCAAATAAATAAAATTTAAATCTTAAATATTCATTGTAAATAGGAGAAGGTCATGAAGGGGGTTAGTTTGTTCAGCTGCCAACAGTGGCATGGATGGGGGTAGCTACCACATTTTCCTGATGGCCTGTTCTGTCCCCCTGCCCATGCCGTTCCACAGTTAGAGGCATTTCTGCTCTAAGGATCCCTGGAAACCATATTCTTAACATGCCCTCTGATGTTTGTTTGTCAGGTTACTATTTTCTGGATACTGGTCCTGGACCACCTTCCTTCTTCCCCTTGCTATGTACAGATCTCAGGACCCCTCTCGCTTCCTCAGGCAGCAGAAGTTTCCATTTGCCTAGCACTAGATGTCACGGCTTTCCTTCTCTAAAACCCAAAGATCTGGTATTGATGCTGTCACTTAGGTAGAGTCACTGTCTGAGAAGCCTACATGTATCCGGTTCGAGTCCCAGTTGCTCTGCTTCCTACCCATCTCTCTGCTAATATGCCTTGGAAAGCAACAGAGGATGGCCCAAGTACTTGGGCTCATGCATCCACATGGGAGACCCAGAAGAAGCTCATGGATCCTTGGCCTCTGACTGGTACAGTAAAAGCCATTGCAGCCATATGAAGAGTGACAAGTGAGTGGAAGTGTCTCCCTCTTTCAGAAAAAATAGATCTTTAAAAACAAAACAAGGGCCTGGCATAATAGCCGACTGGCTAAAATCCTCACCTTGCATGGGCCAGTGTCTCATATTGGCACCAGTTCTTATCACAGATGCTGCACTTCCCATCCAGCTCCCTGCCTGTGGCCTGGGAAAGCAGTAGAGGATGGCCCAAAGCCTTGGGACCCTGCACCCACGTGGGAGACCCGGAGAAGGTTCCTGGCTCCTGGCTTTGGATTGGCACAGCTCCAGCTGTTGCAGCCACTGTGGGATGACTCAACAGATGGAAGATTTCTGTCTCTGTCTCTACTTCTCTCTGTAAATCTAACTTTCCATTAAAAAATAATAAAATTTTAAAAATCTCAAAAATAAACAGGACTGGGCCCGGCACGGTGGTGCAAGTGGTTAAGGTCCTCGCCTTGCACACCCGGGATCCCATATGGGCGCCGGTTCAATCCTAGCAGCCCCGCTTCCCTTCCAGCTCCCTGCCTGTGGCCCGGGGAAGCAGTCGAGGTCAGCCCAAAGCTTTGGGACCCTGAACCCGCGTGGGAGACCCGGAAGAGGCTCCTGGCTTCGGATCAGCATGGCATTGGCAGTTGCGCTCACTCATCGGACAGAAGATCTTCCTCTCTGTCTCTCCTCTCTGTATATCCACCTTTCCAATAAAACATAATAAAAATAAATCTTAAAAAAAAATTAACAGGACCACTTTGAACACCTCTGTCTCCTTGTATATAACCCAGGGATGATAAAGTTAGCTCATTAAATGAGCTACATCTGGGGCCAGTGCCATGGCATTGTGAATAAAGTTGTCGCCCACAGCGGCATCATCCCATATGGGATTTGGTTCGTGTCCCGGTTGCTCCACTTCCAATCCAGCTACATGCTAATGCATCTGGGAAAGCAGTAAATTATAGCTCAAGTCCTTGGGACCCTGCACCCGTGTGGGAGACCCAAAAGAAGCCCCTGGTTCTTGGTTTCAGTGAGGCATAGTCAAAGTCATTATGGCTATTTGAGGGAGTAAGCAGATGGAAGATCTTTGTCTCTCCTCTCTCTGTAACTCTGCCTTTCAAGTAATTTTTTCCATTTTTTTTTTTTTAAATTCTATGAGGAAAGACACAGAGAGAAAGATCTTTCATCTGCTGGCTCACTCCCCAAGTGTCAATAATAACCAGAGCTGAGCCAATTTGAAGCCAGGAACTGGGAGCTTCTTCCCGGTCTCCCACAGGGGTCCAGGGTTCCAAGGCCTTGGGCTGTCCACTGCTTCCCCAGGCCACAAGCAGGGAGCTGGATGGGAAGTGGAGCAGCCAGGATACAAACAAGCACCCATTTGGGATGCCAGTCCCTGAAGTCAGAGGATTAACCTATTAAGCAATGACACCAATCCCCTCACAAAAATATTTTGTTCTTTATCATTATTGTTATTATCATTTTGCGATACCGTTCCATAGGTCCTGGGATTTTCCTGATCCCCTCCCCAAATTCCCTCTCCCTCTACCTAGTTCCCCTATATTATTACTATAGTATAGTTCTTCATAAACAATCATATGTCCATCATTGCAGAAATGGACAATGGCAAAGAGTCCAGCATCCTACTGTCAAAATATAGTAATCCTCACATTTCTGAGATTTTCATAACTCTAAGATTCTTTCTTCTGCCTCATTCTATTTTGGAGACTTTCCATGATACTTTCAATTTGCTCCACTGTATTCTTAATTTCTGATATATCTGATTCATTTCCTGTGTGACATGTTCCTTAAATTCCTTGAACTCCTGTATTACATGCTTTTCATTGATAAGAAACTTTATAACAAGTGTTTTGAATTCTGTATCCCCCATTTTCTCGATGTATTCCTCAGTTAACTCTGAGGTTGGCAAAGGCTTTTGCTTCTTTGCAGGGGAATCTTCAGTAATATTCATTGTGCCTTTGTCTCTTCTTTTGCTCTTGGTCATTGTACTTCTGATTAGCAGATTCTTCTTCTTGGGGCAGGTTTCTAAGCTTTGTCACCCACAAGTCTACAGTTCGATTTTATTTATTGTAGTTGGTACCCAGCTCTAGTTGGGTTGTGCCATTCCCTCCAGCGAGTTCCAGGTCTGGGTTCTTATGTTAGATTTCCACCATGGTCTCTGTAGCCCCAGCTCCTGGCTCACCACTCTCCACCTCCTGTGATACCGTGCTGAGGCTGCACCATTGTCTGTACAACCTTTCTCCCACTTCTAGTTGGAGTAGGTCCCAGGATTAGGGAGACACCAGGTATCCTATATAGCTAGGTTGTTGGTGGTGCTGATCTTGCCAGAACCTGTTGGCTGTTAGGTCTGAGGGCCACACGGACCTATTTTGATCCGTAGGATGCAATAGTCGGTATTATTTTCACTGTGGGACCAGTGCAATGCACTGAGCTCAGTGAGTTCGCTTCTAGCTCAGCACATGTGCAGTTCACTGTTGTCCCTGCAGTCTTTTCTTTTTTAAGATTTATTTATTTTTATTGGAAAGTCAGATATATAGAGAGGAGGAGAGAGAAAGAGGAAGATCTTCCATCCAATAATTCACTTCTAAGTGACCACAATAGCCAGAGCTGTGGCGATCCGAAGCCAGGAGCTCTTCTGGGTCTCCCACATGGGAGCAGGGTCCCAAGGCTTTGGACTGTCCTTGACTGCTTTCCCAGGCCACAAGCAGGGAGCTGGATGGGAAGTGGAGCTTCCAGGATTAGAACAAGAGCCCATATGGGATCCCGATGTGTTCAAGGCAAGGACATTAGCTGCTAGACCACCATGCCAAGCCTGTCCCTGCAGTCTTAAAGTTTTTTCACACTGTACAAAATGGCACCTGATATGCCACTACTAGAGTTCTTGACCATCTGGCCGTCAGGTCTGAGGGCTACTCAGACCTATCTTGGGTGGAACTTGTAGAATGCCACATTGTTGCAGTTCACTGAGCCAGAAATGAGTTCACTCCCAGCTCAGTGCTTGTGCTGTACTGTTCATAGCCTTTGCTTCTCTATACAAAATGGTGCCAATTTGGCACCAGAGGGCTGACTGGGCTGTGAAAT
Source organism: Ochotona curzoniae (assembly GCF_017591425.1). Lineage (NCBI taxonomy): Eukaryota > Metazoa > Chordata > Mammalia > Lagomorpha > Ochotonidae > Ochotona > Ochotona curzoniae. The sequence continues at coordinate 758,721 of NW_024466769.1, forward strand.
CCACCCTATTCCTGCACTGCCCATCTGGAACCTGCCGCTCTGTCTCTGCTCCTGGTCAAATCAAACAGACCAGCAGGACAGGCAGTTCTTTGTCTGGGTTCACCTCCCAAGCTCCCAGTGAACGTCCCTTCCCACCTTGTTGCTGGTGGAGTTCTGGCTGCTGGTAGAGTTCAGATCACCACTCACTGAATGCCGCTGGGGTATCAGTCACTGCAACACCACACCACTGTGTCCGCTGCTTTCCTGTGTCTGTCAGTCTCCAGGTACCCCTCTGCTGTTGTTCTGTCCTCTCCTATTTCCTGGAATGTGCCCTCTCTGCTTCACACTGGCTAATGTTTGTCTGTTTAAACATGTCCTTACCCTATTCTGCCATCTTGATTATCCAAAAATAATTTTTAAAGATTTATTTTATTTTTATTGGAAAGTCAGATATACAAAAAAGAGAGAGAGGAAGATCTTCTGTCTGTTGATTCACTCTCCAAGTGCTTGCAACAACTAGAGCTGCACTGATCTGAAGCCAGGAACCAGGAGCCTACGCTGAGTCTCCCACATGGTACACGGTACCAAAACTTTGGCCTGTCCTTGACTGCTTTTCCAGGTCACAAGCAGGGAGCTGGATAGGAAGTGGGGCCATGGGGATACAAACTGATATGGGATCTCAGAGCGTGCAAAACATGGACTTTGGCCACTAGGCTACCGCACCGGGCCCATAAATAATTTTTAAAAGATAAAAATTAGCTACACCATGGGGAAAACCTAGCACAGCACCTGCTGATTGTCATAGAGTGAATAAGTGACAGCATGTATTGTGTGTTGCCCTATAATACAACTAGGAGTGGGATGCCAGATTCAAAAGTTGTTTTGCTTAGCAGTGAGGCTTTGGTGGATTCTACATAAAACAGATTAAGAGGGGTACATTATGTGTGGTGTGGTAGGCTGAGGCACCAACTGTGATGCCAGTGTCCCTTATAAAAGCTGGTTTGAGGGCCCAGCACGGTGGCCTAGTGGCTAAAGTCCTTGCCTTGCATACTCCAGGATCCCATATGGGTGCCAGTTCTAATCCCGGCAGCCCCACTTCCCGTCCAGCTCCCTGCTTGTAGCCTGGGAAAGCAGTCGAGGACGGCCCAACACCTTGGGACCCTGTACCCGTGTGGGAGATCCGGAAGAGCTCCTGGCTTCGGATCAGATCAGCTCAGCTCCAGCCGTTGCAGCCGCTTGGGAAGTGAATCAAAGGAAGGAAGATCTTCCTCTCTGTCTCTCCTCTTCTCTGTATATATCTGGCTTTGCAATAAAAATAGATAAATCTTTTTTCTATTTATTTATTTTTTATTATTTTTTTTAAAGATTTATTTTTATTATTTTTTCATTGGAAAGGCGGATATACAGAGAGGAGAGACAGAGAGGAAGATCTTCCATCCGATGATTCACTCCCCAAGTGAGCGCAACGGGCCGATACTATGCCGATCCGAAGCCAGGAGCCTCTTCCGGGTCTCCCACGCGGGTACAGGGTCCCAAAGCTTTGGGCCGTCCTCGACTGCTTTCCCAGGCCACAGGCAGGGAGCTGGAAGGGAAGCGGGGCTGCCGGGATTATAACTGGCGCCCATATGGGATCCCCGGGCGTGCAAGGCGAGGACTTAACCACTTGCGCCACCGCGCCGGGCCCAAAAATAGATAAATCTTAAAAAAGAAAAAACTCAGCTGGTTTGAGTCTCAGCTGCTCCACTTTTCCTCCAGCTCCCTGCTAGCGAGCCTGGGAAAGCAGCAGAAGCGCCTGGGCACCTACACCCATGTGGGAGATCTGAACGGAACTGTATGGTACTTTTGGTTTTGGCTTGGCCCAGCCCCAACCAATGCAGCCATTTGGGGATGAACCAATAATTCAAAGATTTGTCTCTTTTTTTTTTTTTTGCCATTTTGCCTTTCAAATAAATAAACAAGTATGTAAATAAATCTTTAAAAAGAAATAAAACTGTATAATATTGGGGAGTGGAATGCCTTAAGGAAAATAAAGCAGCATGGAGATGGAAGTGATGCCCTTTTACAGAGCATTCAAGGGTAAGGGTAGTCAGGGCAGGCACCACGGAGGAAGCAGCCTCTGCACAGAGACTTGAGTTCCGGGGGAGCCAGTAAAGAGGAACTGTGATAGGAGGCCATGGCTTCACCATGGCGTTCTGGCTACCTTGTTGCTGCACAGGCCTTATGGATAAACTCATCTTAGTCTTGGCAGGACATGCTGAGCTGATGCAAGGCCATTCCCAGTTCATGTTGCCAGTTCCCAGGCAGGCTTCATGAGACACTCTCCCTCTGGCCTGCTGAGGTTCCGGAGGGGTGTAAGGCTATCTTGGCCTCCTCTCCCCGGGGCTCTGTGTTGGCGCAGTGCTCAGCTGCAGTGGGAACTCAGCCATGGCGAACGATGTCTTAGCATCTGCCAACGCAGTCCTTCTGTCCCTTTCCTCGCCATGATGCCTGACATGAGAGATGTGAACTGGAAACCTGTGGCTGCTCTTGTTTTTGGATGTCTACGTGACATATGAATATAACAAGGGCTCATTTATTTTTAAAGATGTAATTATTACTTATTTGAAAGACATAGTTGCTGAGAGGGAGAGTTAGAGAGACAGAAAGAGATCTTTGATCCAGTAGTTTATTTTTCAAATAGCTACAACATCCAGGTCTGGACCAGGTCATAACCAGAAACCAGGAACAACACCCAGGGCTCTCACATAGGTGACAGGGTTCCAAGCACTTGGTCCATTTTCCATTGCCTTCCCTTGTGCATTAGCAGGGAACTGGATCAAAAATGGAGCAGCTGGGACTTGAACCAACACTCTAATATGGGCTGCAGTATCATAGGCGGTGGTGGCTTATCCCCCTATGTCAGGACTCTAGCCCTGAGCCAAATTCTTCTCATCAGGAAATAGTTTTTACTATTCAGAAAAAAACTTCAGAAATGAGATCAGTGAATGAGGATGACATGGCTACACTCCTACACTCAGCACCACAGCTCCTCCCATTTCCCCGTTGGCCATGATTCTCAGCACCTCCTGATCATCCCAGGCCACCTGCTTCCCCTCAAGCCATGCTCCATTCTGTCTTGTGAAGTCGGGCCGGCTTCTGCCAGTGGAAGTCAGGAAAAGCAGCCTCAGCCACTGCAGGCCTTACTTTCCTTTGTGTTTCTTCCTTATGCTGGTGCACTCCCCAAATGATCCTAAGCTTCCTTTTGCATTTCTCAACTCGGGGCGGGGCCAAATGGGCAGCAGGTCTGGGAAGAAAGAACAAGCCTGAAAAAGAAAAGGCATGGTTGTGTCTCCGTGAATGGAGTCACCCCACTACTGAACATTCTCTTCTCTTTTTTAGAAAAAGATGTAATTATTTTTATTTATTTATTGAAGATGCAGATTTACAGAGGAAAGGAGAGAAAGATCTTCCATCTGCTAGTTTACTCTCCAGATGACTGCAACGGCTGGAGCTGAGCTGATCCAAAGCCAGGAGACAGGAGCTTCTTCTAGGCCTTCCACATGGGTGCAGGGTCCCAAGGTTTTGGGCTATTCTCTACTGCTTTCCCAGGCCACAAGCAGGGAGCTGGATGGGAAGTGGGGCAGCTGAGACATGAACCAGTGCCTGTATGGGTTGCTCAAACATGCAGGTAGAGGATTACCCAGTTGAGCCATCACGCAGTTCCCAAAGAACCTTTTAAAACAGCGCCAGTTTCCCTATCTTTTCTGTACAAATCTGGTTTGGTTTATTGGTTGGGCTCCTTTCACTATGATTTTGGCATGGAAACAGCCCCAGCTCCTCTTGGAATGCAGGGGGCCTGTGGTTCGCCATGGCTGAAGCTTTGTTTCCAGAGGTCATGATCACAACCAAGGTCACTCACAACCAAGCGAAGTTGCTTCTAGTGCCTTACTACCCGCCCCCACAGGCCTATGGCCCACATTTCCCCCAACCATGCCAAATCTGTACTAAATACATTTTAAATTCCTTTTTCCCACTCTAAGGAACAAAAGCTAAGTGTTGGTCCAATTCAACCAATATACAATGCTTTTTGGAGAATTCCAGAAACTGGCCTTAATAAGAAAGTTGCCTAAGGCACAAAGTAATCAGCACAGTACCTTCAGCATGGCCAGGGGACTAGAGCTGCTGGGATTAGAACCAGCACCCATATGGGATCCTAGGGTGTGCAAGGCGAGGACTTTAGCCACTAGGCTATAGTGCCAGGCCTGAGGAAGAGATTTACGTCTACAGCTCGGACAGCCATGCTTCCCGTCAGAGGTGCCTCCACAGAATGTTGTCACAATGACTGGGAAAACTTCTCTCCCGCGTACCACTCGCTTCATTGTGCTCATGTAGCTACATCTGTATTTTCGTATGGAAGTTCTGGTTGTGTTTTGTTCACCGGAGAGATTGGCTATCCAGGCATTAACCTGCCACCTCCCAGGTTGCTAGTATCCTGAGGAAATTTTGCTGCCTTTCTTTTCCCTAAACCCCTACCCTGAGTTACTGGATTTTTTTTTTTTTTTAAGATTTATTTGAAAGTGGAACAGCCAGGACTTGAACCAGCACTCTGACCGTACCAAAATGCCAGCTGCAGTTATTGCATTCTTTGTGACAAGTGTTAGATTTGGGTTGCATAACACTGCCATTTAGCAGCTACATCTGCTCTTTGTCTCCAAAGCTCCCAACTACAAGTACTTTCTGCTGTCGGTTAGCGCTTATTTTAATGGAATTAGAGTAAGCAGATTAAGTTTTAAAAAAAAAGAAAGAAAAATTCAAAATATGAACATCCAAGTGGCAGCTGGAATAATTCTCGTTTGTATCAATCACTTCTGCAGTAGGTTGACCTCTGGGAGGGAAATCTTGACTGTGTAAAGTTTCTAAAACAACAAGTAGCAGGCAGCACTGAATGGACATTGACTTTGTTCCAGACACGAGACTAAGTTGCACAGGTACTAGCTCATTCAGTCTTCATACCCACCCACCAAGACAGCTTTCTTTCGCATGACAAGACTGAGTCACAGAGAGGTTACACTATTTACACAAAGCCATATAACTCAGAGTTGGCATAGCTTGCAGCACCGGCCAAGTTATACTGTATCTGAAATGGATTATATCGCCTCTCCAAAACACAGTAACCTTCACACTACAAATGTAGCAAACACTGTATGTGTATTAATAACTAACTTACAGGGGCTGGTGCTGTGGTGTGCTAGGCTAAGCCTCTGTCTGCAGCGCCAGCTTCCTATATATAGGTGCCAGTTCAAGTCCTGGCCATTCCATTTCCAATCCAGCTCCCTGCCTATGGCCTACAAAGCAACAGAGGATGGCCCAAATCGTTGGGACCCTGCACCCAGGTGGGAAACCTGGAGGAATCTCTTGACTCCCAGTCTCAGAGCAGCTCATCCTTAGCTGTTGCGGAGTGAAGCAGATGTTTGGGAAAACCAAAAGATGGAAAAGCTTTCTCTGTCTCTCCTTCTGTCTGTAACTCTACTTTTCAAATAAAAAATTAATCTTTAAAAAAAACTAATTTATATTTAACCCTTTCATTATATTGTTTTATATAACATGGCCTTGTAGGATGAGATTTTTTTAAAGATCTATTTTAGTTTTATTGAAAGTCAGATTTACAAAGAGGAGGAGAGACAGGGAGGAAGATCTTCTGGCTGATGATTCAATCTCCAAGCGGCTGTAGTGGCAGGAATTGTGCTGATCTGAAGCCAGAAGCTAGGAGCTTCTTCTGGATCTCCCACACAGGTGCAGGGTCCCAAAGCTTTGGGCTGTCCTCGAATTATTTCCACAAGTATGGAGCATTAAGAAAAAAAAAAAAAGATTCTGCTTGGGGGCCCGGCGCAACAGCGTAGCAGCTAAAGTCCTCACCTTGAACTAGCGGGGATCTCATATGAACATTGGTTCTAATCCTGGCAGCCCCGCTTCCCATCCAGCTCCCTGCCTGTGGCCTGGGAAAGCAGTCAAGGATGGCCCAAAGCCTTGGGACCCTGCATCCATGTGGGAGACCCGAAAGAGGCTCCTGGCTTTGATTGGCTGGGCACCAGCCTTTGCGGCCACTTGGAGAGTGAACCAGCGCATGAAAGACCTTCCTCTCTGTCTCTCCTCTCTATTTTCCAATAAAAATAAATAATTTTTTTAATAATCCCTTGTTTGAGTCTTAGCTGCTCCACTTTCAATCCAGCTTTCCACTAATGTGCCTGGGAAGTAGTGAAAGATGATCCAAGTCCTTGGGTACCTATACCCACATAGTGAGCCATAAGAAACTTCTAGTCCTTAGCCATGGTGGCCATTTTGAGAGTGAGCCATCAGATGGAAGCTTTCTCAGTGTGTGTGTGTGTGTGTGTGTGTGTGTGTGTGTGTGTGTGTGTCCCCCACCCTCTCTCTTTCTGTAACCTTGCCTTTCAAATAAATGTTACACACACACACACACTGAAGGGAAGCAGATGATGGTTCAAGTACCTGAGTCCTGGCCAACCATATAGGAGACCTAAATTGAGTTCTGAGAACCTGGCGTCAGCCTGGTCTGATCCTGGCTATTGTGGGCATTTGAAGAGTAAACCAGTAGATGAGAGATTTCTCTCTCTGCCTTCCAAAAACTAAATTAAAATTTAAATAACATATGAAAATCATAAAAATAACAATGCAATAAGAGATTTCATGTCAATAGTGAGACAATAATGCATCTAGGAGCCCCTCCCCCCCTTTTTGTTAGGATTTATTTTTCATTGGAAAGGGAGATTTACAGAGAGGAGAGAGAGAAAATCTTGCATCCACTGGTTCACTCCCAAAATGGTTGCAACGACTACAGCTGAGCTAATGCAAAGCTAGGAGCCAGCAGTCCTTCCAGGTCTCCCACGTGGGTGCAGGGTCCCAAGGCTTTGGGCCGTCCTCCACTGCTTTCCCAGGCCACAGGCAGGGAGCGGGAAGTATGGGATCCCAGCACATGCAGACAGAGAATTAGTAACTGAGTCATCATGCTGGTCCTCTGGGGCATCTTTTCTGCGAGTTCCTCCCATCATGCTTCTCTGGAAGCAGGGGATGGAATGAATGGGACAGGACTACGTCCAGGGAGGGGAGAAATGGATAGAAATGGTATGCATCATGTGTTTTATCTAAGCAAAATTAATAAACAATCATGGAAATAAATTCAGTGCTGATCACAAACATGGGACCAATTAAGTGTCATTTCCTGGTCTTCAGATTTCCTCACCTGTAAAATGAGGAAAACAGTAGGCCCCACAACATTCCATTATTAAAATTAGATGAATTGGAGCTGGCACTGTGCCTCCAACCGTGAGGGAGGCATCTCTAGTTCTGGCTGCTCCACTCTGACCCAGCTCCCTGCTAATGTGCCTGGGAAAGCCGCAGACGATGGCCCAAGTCCTTGGGGTCCTGAACCCATGTAGGAGACCTGGAAGAAGCTCCTGGAGTCTTGGTTAGGACCTATCCAGATCCAGCCATTGCTGCCTTTTGAAGAGTGAGCCAGAATGTGGAAAATCTCTGTCTCTCCTTCTATATCTGTAAATCTGCCTTCCCAGTAAAAATTAGATAGATTAATACATATAAATCACTTTGTCTAGTGCGCCGTGTATTATCCAATCAACATTTAGTGGTTCTTGCTGAGATTACACATTTCACTCTCTAGCAAACATATTACAGCAGGGTACTTAATATGAAAAGATGATGGGCCCAGCGGCGTGGCCTAGCAGCTAAAGTCCTCGCCTTGAACGCCCGGGATCCCATATGGGCACAGGTTCTAATCCCGGCAGCTCCACTTCCCATCCAGCTCCCTGCTTGTGGCCTGGGAAAGCAGTCGAGGACGGCCCAAAGCTTTGGGACCCTGCATCCATGTGGAATACCCGGAAGAAGTTCCTGGTTCCCGGCTTCAGATCAGCACAGCACCAGCCGTTGCGCTCACTTGGGGAGTGAATCATCAGACGGAAGATCTTCCTCTCTGTCTTTCCCCCTCTCTGTATATCCGACTTTCCAATAAATAAATAAATCTTAAAAAAAGAAAAGATGATGACAATTACATGCTCAAGGGGGACGTAAAGTTATTCTGCCACAAGGTGTATATTTTTGTTGAAACACACAAAAAAGGATAATAACATTTTGGATATATCTCCTCATTTCATTAACACCTTAGTTCATTGTCTTATGCAAACAGTGCAAAAGACGCAGTCATTTGGTGTAGTGCTTAAGATTAAGATAGCTACTTGGAGCGCATGCATCCCATATTAGAGTGCCTGCGTTGAGGACCAGGCTGTGCTTCCAATTCCGGCTTCCTGTTAATGTGCATCCTGGGAGGCAGCAGTGATGGCTCAAGTTCTTGTACTTCTGCCCCCCCCCACGTGGGAGACACTGATTGAGTTCCCCATTGCCTGGCTTTACCTTAACTGCCCCAGCTGATGTGAGAGTTTGGGAAGTGAGTTAGCAAATGATCTCTCTCTCCCTTCCTCCCTTTTTCTCTTTCAAATTAAAAATACTACTACTAATAAAATAAACATAGCATACAAACTAAGTTTTGGGGCTGGCATGGTGGTTGAACATGGTTAGTCTCCTCCTGGCAGCCACGAGCAGCCCATATTTGAGTCTCAACTGTGCCACTTCCCATCCACCTCCCTGCTTGTGGCCTGGGAAAGCAGTTCCAGGATGGCTCAAAGCCTTGGGACCCTGCACCCACGTGGGAGACCTGGAAGAGCTCCTGGATCCTGGCTTCAGATAGGCTCAATTGCACTAATTGTGGCCATTTCAGGAGTGAACCAACAGAAGACCTGTCATTCACTGTAAATCTGCCTCCCTTCTAATAATAATAATAATAATAATAGTAATAATAACAACAACTAAAAAAAGGAGGAAACAGTTTGCTCATAAGCCAAGCCGACCTAAGCAAAACAAAACTAAGCTTTAAAATTTTTGTCAGAAAATGTCGTCCAGTTACAAGCCATTCAACTTTGTGTCCCAATCTTTTCAATTTTGTGTGCTGGCGATGTTAAGGTGAACAGTTTGAGCGACAGCTTCCTGTTCAAGGTGAAACTAAGCTTCGAACAGCCTACTTGGATCCAAACCGCAAAGCCTGTCCTGAGTTAGTATTTCTGCGCCTATAGAGACAAGCCTCCAGCCCCGTGGGGGCATGGGAACCCAACCACTCCCGGTTACACCCACACAACCGACACTTATCCTGGGAGTGTCCGGAGGCCCGCCAGTCAGTCACTCCGGAACTGAAGAGCTTTCCAAGGGTTTCGGCGTCCACGGTGATATTTTATTCTATTATTTAGTCTTGCTTGACTAAGAGCCTACTCTTGCATTATTCTTTCAAAAGTCTGTTTTTGTTTGTCTCTGTTTCTGAAAGTCGTATTTCTGATTTGTAATGAGTAATGAACTGGCTCACCCAGGTAAAAACTGTCATTCAGGAGAGGGTCCGCCCGAGGGGTGGAGTCTCAGTCCCGGGGCCGGCGCTACTGTCCCTCAGTGCGCGTGCGGGACTCCCACGCCCGGCGAAGGGCTCCTATCGATGCACTCTGCACTCGGCAGCTCTTTCTGGTAGCAGGCAGCCATCTTGTCTGGAGCCTGACAGAGGAAGAAGCGAGACCGAAGAAACGGGTGACAGTGGTCTCCAGGCCGCCCCGGGGGGCCTCAAGAGCCGGAGGCAGCCCCGGAGGTGGTCCTCGATCCTGGGCTATTCTCTTGGACCCGAGAAGGGAAGGCGGAGGGCGGCGGGGGGTCAGAAGAGCGGGGACTGTCAAACAAAAATTGCTGGGTGGGGGAAGGGGGCGTTGCTATGGCGACCCGGAGGGGCGGGGTCAGGTCTGAATCGGGGCTGTGAGCCACCTCGGGCTCTGTCTAGGCAGGGTAGTTCAGGGGTGATGACCATGGTAACAGTCGGGTGGGATTTCGTGACATGCCAGCTTCACGGGACTCCGTTTCTATGGCAACTGTCATTTGGCGGAACGGGCAGAACTAGAGCTCTTCGCCTGGGACGCTGACATTCCAGGCATTTCTCCTGCAGGCTTCCGCGGGCTGACACGCCAGAGGAGGAGACCGGGGAATGGCCGCGGTGTGGCAGCAAGTATTAGCAGTGGATGCGAGGTGAGGCGCAGGGTCGGAGCACCTGGGAGTGGCATTTACTCTGGTGCATGCGGAATAGTGATAAGTGGGAAGCTGGGAGAACTTATTCTAGTGCATGTGAAATAGTGATAAGTGAGAAGTGGCTGTGTGGGCTTGCTCGATGGAAGCTTGCCCTGTGGCAGGGTATGGGGGCATGCTCAGAAGGTAGCTGGAGAGGGTTCCCACAGCATGCTGGGAAAGTGCAATCTGATGTGGGTATGGGCAAAGCAACTAAGCCTCTGGGCGGGGAGGATGCAGCTGGGACGTCATTGCCCTGCCAGTGTTACTATTGGTACTACTCATGCTCACGTCATCACCACCTGACACTAACAACCCACTCTCCATTGCCATGGCAGTTTAACTTGCTGGTGTATACTGATTCAGTCACCCTGTCCTGACTCCAGCAGAGATTGACCTTGTACCATAAACATGAACACCCTGACCCCAGTCACACTTTTGTTCTACCTTGTCCCTTGAACTGATCAAGTCCCTGTGGTCTGTGCCTGCGGTCCACCCTGCCACCTGACCTCACAGGTACAACGCATACCGCACACCAACGTTCCCACAGTTTCGGACCCAGTATATCCGCCGGCGCAGCCAGCTGCTCCGGGAGAATGCCAAAGCTGGGCATCCCCCAGCCCTGCGTAGGCAGTACCTGAGGCTGAGGGGACAGCTGTTAGGCCAGCGCTACGGACCCCTCTCTGAGCCAGGCAGTGCCCGTGCTTACAGCAACAGCATCATCCGCAGCAGCCGCACTACCCTTGACCGCATGGAGGTGAGCTCGTTAAACACGTTGCTAGCCACGTGTCCCACATAGGTCCCATCCCACCCATGGACTTTTTAAAGATTTAGTCTGTTCATTTGATGGGCAGAAAGAGGGATAGAGACAGAAGTCTTCCGTCCATTAGTTTACTTTCCAAATGGCCGCAAGAGCTAGGGCTGGGCCAGGCTGAATGAAGCCTGGAGCCTAGAACTCCATCCCAGTTTCTCACAGTCTGCGGCAGAGGCCCAAGCACCGGGCCGTCTTCTGGGGCTTTCCCAAGTGCAATAGCAGGGACTAGATCAGAAGTGCAGCAGCTGGGACTCAAACCAGTGCTTCGTATGGGTTCCTAGTGTCATCACTGAGAGCTTAACTCATTATACCACAGTGCTGGCCCCCAGTCCGTGGACGATGTGCACAAGGCACTGTCCCAGCCCCTCAGCGCCAGTAGAGGATTGAGACAGAATACCTCCCAAAAGTCAGTATACAGCAAACATGGTAAACAGTAAATAAGAGAAGTGGGTGAATAAGTGTTAAAAGCCACATAAGCTACAATGGCTCATAGTGACATGTGTTAAGCTAGAAAACTAACGTGGACTTGGGAGATGAAAAAGAAGCAGTGCAAGAAGTAGAGGGAAGCTGTTTTCAGTGGGATGAGGAGGGACGATGGCCTAGAGGAGGTGACAGTTGAAACTTGAGTGAGGTACAACAGAGGCCAGTGGCTTTCCCAGGAGAACATGTTCTTTCTGTGTTCAGAATATTGATCTGCCCAGCAGGGAAAGTGGTAAGAGAGGCACCACAGGAAGGCAGGGGAGGTGATAGGGCATGTGGGTAAGAAGGGACCAGGTTGTAGCTATTTGGAAAGCTCCAGAACTCAGGTGTTGGAGATGAGCCCATCCTTGACCTATCCCTTTGCAGGACTTTGAGGATGACCCCCGGGCCCTGGGAGCCCGCGGGCACCGCCGCTCCGTCAGTCGTGGCTCCTACCAGTTACAGGCACAGATGAACCGTGCTACCTATGAGGACAGGTAGGCCCCGGAGGCAGCTGAGGGCCAGGCTGGCGGGACGAGCCGGGGAGGGGGGTGTTGAGTGGGGAGGGTGTTGTGGAGAAGACAGGGACCCTGAAAGAGTGGTAGGCCTAACGTACTTCCTTCCTGTCACTGTCCACTTCCTCCTGGGGCCCAGGCCCCCTGGCAGTGTGGTACCCACATCAGCAGCAGAAGCCAGTCGGGCCATGGCTGGGGACACGTCACTGAGTGAGAACTACGCCTTTGCTGGCATGTACCATGTTTTTGACCAGCACGTGGATGAGGCAGGTAAGCTGGGGAGGGCGGGCAGGGCATTACTGTGCAGCTACCCAAACCGTGACCACCACTCAATGCATTCTTTTCCAGAATGCAAGCCCCTGGCGCCCCTCCGAGGCAGGCAGTAGCATCTGTAGAGCCTTTTTGCAGCCCTCTGCGGAAGTGGCCTCCAGGGCCCGAGTGCTTGGTTGTGCACCATAAAGGGCCCGAGGAGTGCACAGAGCACTGTGGCCACAGGCTGACGGGGTTCCTGAAGCGCTGGGAAGAGTTCAAAGCTGTGCTGATGAGCAGTGCCCCCTCAGAGGAGGGCAGAAGGGGATCCGGAGAAGCATGGGTCTTTGCAGGCTGTCGAGGCCCTGGTGATTGTCAGGGGCTTGTGAAGACAGAGGGACTTGCACACGTGGCACGTGGCTTTTGCAATCTGCGAAGTACCTGCTGAGGTTGGAGGGAGCTTTCGGGAGAGGACCCTGTGGGGCAGCAGTTCCCTGTGCCAACCAAGGAAGGTATCTTGCTGAGGCTACTGTGCTTGTGCAGGGAGAGCACAGCCCCGCCCCCTGCACAGCCACAGAGCATGTTAGAGATGCAAAGTATCCAGTGAGTGTGCTGACTGCCACAACTGCTCCTTGACATTGCAGTCCCAAGGGTGCGCTTCGCCAACGACGACCGACACCGACTGGCCTGCTGCTCACTGGACGGCAGCATCTCCCTGTGCCAGCTGGTACCCGCCCCACCCACCGTGCTCCGTGTGCTGCGGGGCCATACCCGCGGGGTCTCCGACTTTGCCTGGTCCCTCTCCAATGACATCCTTGTGTCCACCTCACTCGATGCCACCATGCGCATCTGGGCCTCTGAGGATGGTCGCTGCATCCGGGAAATCCCTGACCCCGATGGCGCTGAACTGCTCTGCTGCACCTTCCAGCCCGTCAACAACAACCTCACTGTGGTCAGGCTCTAGGGCGCCCGTTCACCCCAGGGCAGCGGAGACTAAGGGGGGATGGCCTGGGGAATCTAGAAAGCTTCCCCCACACACACACCCATTCCTGCCACGCAGGTCCAGCCCGCTGTGGGCAGAGGGGAGGGAAACAGGCCAAGATGGTGTGGGGATGGGGAGATCAAGTGTTGGTTTGGGATGACCTTGCCTTGGGAGACTCCAGGGAGGGGGGCAGGGACCCCTTTGGCCCCTCTGGCTGTAGTCCTATAGTGTTGGCCAAGCAGGGGCTTATCCTGGGGAGCATGGTGCAAAGGCTGGCACATCATCTAGTGCACCAGCCCCAAGTCCCATTGTGGTCCAGTTGCAGGACAGACGGCTCGGAGAGCTGGGGAGGAAAATGCAGGGTGTGCTCGCCTTTCTTGAGGCGGGCGTGCTGATGCATAGGGGGACCAACTACAGGCAAGCTGCTGCTCACAGGGCCATGGGCTGGGCAACACTTGAATGGAAGGGCTTTTCCATTCTTTTCCAACTGTAAGGCCACCAACCAAGAGGCAGCATGATGGCTCCGAGGCCCCTTTGTGACATAAGCCACTGTCCCCAGAGGGGCTGGCTAGGGAGAAATGAATGCCTCAGTCACCTTCTGGTCTACGTGCCACATGCCCACTGTGATTAAATTCTAGTAGAGAGCTACCAGTGCCACCTGCCAGAGCACCACTATGATCAGACTCAGGGAGGGACTGGCTGGGAGCAGGATGATGGGCTGTTGTGTTCCATCCACAGGTGGGGAATGCCAAGCACAATGTGCATGTTGTGAACATCTCCACGGGCAAGAAAGTGAAGGGTGGCTCCAGCAAGCTGACAGGCCGCGTCCTCGCTCTGTCCTTTGATGCCCCTGGCCGGCTGCTCTGGGCGGGTGATGACCGTGGCAGCGTCTTCTCTTTCCTCTTCGACATGGCCACAGGTAGGCGGACAACAGGCCTGCGCCTTGACACACTTTGCTGCTCGCCCCTGCCCACGCTCTCAGAGCACAGCGGTGGCCCTTCCCTTTGCCTTTTCTTCTCTTCCCTTTCAGGGAAGCTGACCAAGGCCAAGCGACTGGTGGTGCATGAGGGCAGCCCCGTGACCAGCATCTCCGCCCGCTCCTGGGTCAGCCGTGAGGCCCGTGACCCCTCGTTGCTCATCAACACTTGCCTCAACAAGCTGCTGCTCTACAGGTGTGTCCCTGTCAGCCACCATGTGGTAGAGGCCCACCTCCTCCATCAGACTAGGACAAGAGCCTGCCTCCTGCAGCACAGGCATTTCGCCGAGGCTATATGCCCAGTCCCCTCTTCACATGACAATGAGGATTACGTGTCATTAGTAGCAGTAGTCCTAGCAGTAGCAAGCACCTGTACAGCAGTTGCTATGCTATGGCCAGGCCCTCCCCCCCTTTTTTAAATAAAGATTTATTTATTTTTATTGGAAAGGCAGAGTTACAGAGAGAAGGAGATACAGAAAGAGCTTCTGTCCGCTAGTTCACTCCAGGTGGCCACAGTGGCTGGAGCTGAGCTGATCCGAAGTCAGGAGCCAAGAGCTTCTGCCAGGTCTCCCACACAGGTGCAGGGTTCTAGGGCTTTGGGCCATCCTCGACTGATTTCCTTGGCCACAAGCAGGGAGCTGGATGGGAAGTGGAGCAGCCAGGACACGGACCAACACCCATATGGGATCCCTGTGTATGCAGGGCGAGGATTTACCTACTGAGCCAACACACCAGGCCCTTTTTAAGCACTTTCTCATATCACCTTATTGCATCCTTATAACAACCAATTGTACATATTGCTACCAGCTCCCTTATATAATTAAGCAAACAGGCATAGATTAGCCAATAATCCCCTTGAGGCTCAGACCCAGTTTCCTTCCTTCATTTATTTCCTTCCTCCCTCCATCCCTTCCATCCAACCTTCCTTTTTTCCTTCCCTTCTCCCTCGTTCTTTTCTCCTTCCCTCCCTTCTTTTCTCTCTTCCTCTTTCCCTTCTACTCCCTTTCCCGCCCCTCCTTTGTTCTCCCTGTTTTGGTTTTCTTTGCGGGAGGAGGTGTGGCTTACTTTCAGGACTCACACCTGCTTCTTACCACATGAAGGCCTCAGGTCGAGCCACACAGTGGAATGACATGGAACAATTTCACAAACCCATGTGCTGGCCCTACTGAGGGCCAGCAATTTTGAAATTCTGGGGTGGAAAGTTCCTGCCTGGCTTGAAAAACCACTGCCCAGAAGGTTACAGCTCACTATACCTTGTTCCTTTGGTTCTCCTTTTCCAAATGTAACCATCCATCTGTCTGCTTTGTCAATTTAAGCATGCTTGCTTCCCACAGGCTGCGGTCTTGTATCTAAGGAGAGGGAGACCTCCCGCACATACACATCAGCTCAATGGCCTTGTGCTTGGCCCGTATGTGGATGGGGAAGGGGAGGTATGGTGAAGAAAAAAAAAAGAAAAGCAATCTAATAAAATTTGAGTCCTTGGTCCTTGCCCACTCCTCCCCACAATCCCCGCCATGCCCCATTCTTCCCTCCCACCACAGGGGATTCTGCCTTCCAGCCTTTGTCATGCTGTGGAGGGAGGGAAGCCTTGGCCCAGCTGCCTGGAACCATAGCACCAGGGCCTTGTTACAGTGAACACAACTGTGCTGTGTTCAGCTCTTTCATTCACCCTGCAGATCAGCCCCACTCTGCAGAGGCTCCCATGGGTGTCTCAGAACCTGCATACACTCATCCAGGTACCCACACATAGAGGTTTAAGCCCTCATCTCCACACACTGCATTTGATGAGCAAGGCAGAGAACTCAAGCACTCCGGTGGGGATACAGGCATGCTCAATACTGGGCCCGCTTCTGGGGCTGAGGCCACGAGCCCTGACCGCCACTCTGTCTGTCATCCTGCAGGGTGGTGGACAACGAGGGGACCCTACAGCTGAAGAGGAGCTTCCCCATTGAGCAGAGTTCCCACCCTGTGCGCAGTATCTTCTGCCCACTCATGTCCTTTCGTCAGGGAGCCTGTGTGGGTGAGTATGCAGGACAGAGAGTGGGTGGTGCTGGGCAGCGGGGGACAAGCAGGGACCAGGACTGGTAGCAACCTTGATGATGCCCTTTTCCACCTGGGCTTCAAAGACAGCCTCCTGCTGGGGACTCATAAACCTCACAGGGAGCAGTGTGAGAGCTCAGCTCGGAGACCTCACATACCCTGGGCCTAGAGAAGCCATGCTGGGGCTTGGCACCTCAGCTGCCTCAGGGACTACCCCACCCCCGGCCCCAGGGAACTCCAGTGCTTCCTGACAGCCTCTCCTTCTCACCCGGACAGTGACGGGCAGTGAGGACATGTGCGTGCACTTCTTTGACGTGGAACGGGCGGCCAAGGCTGCCGTCAACAAGCTTCAGGGCCACAGCGCGCCCGTGCTTGACGTCAGCTTCAACTGCGACGAGAGCCTGCTGGCCTCCAGTGATGCCAGGGGCATGGTCATCGTCTGGAGGCGGGAGCAGAAGTAGGGTTGTGCTCGGCCCTGCTCCTGTCCCCGCCACCAGCTTTGTGTTGTGAATAAAGTGTCTGTGGTGGTGGTGAGGACCAGCTCCCGGGTGTCCCGGGAGGCAGCACTGCAGAGCCCACAGCTCCAGGAGCCAAGGGGAATGGGGTCCATCGTCTGATTCATGTCTTCCCACGGTGATGTGTCCATTCATCCATTCAACAAGCACTTAGCAAATGTCCACTGTGTCCCAGAGCTTCTCCACAGCTGTGTGTTCTGCAAGCACTGCCGAACACCGAAACGGTGTGCCAGGAAGCCTTCTGGGTAGTGGCGATGTGGTGGGATCTGCAGCCCCGTGGAGACAACAGCAGACAGAATTACAGTAACATCAGCATTTTTTTTTTTTTACTTTATGATGGTATGAAAGTGCACCCATGCAGCCATTCTGTTCCTCAGTTTCAATACAGTATTCGACACATGCCTGAGCTACTCAGCACTTTTATATTATATTCAAATAGGCCACGGTAGAGGATTCTGCCCATCTGTGGGCTCCTCAAGTGTTCTCAGTGTGCATGAGCTTGGTGCAATCAAGCCAGCGGGTGGTGGGGATTAAATGGAGCTTTACGCTATTGTCAGCTCCCTGTGGGTCCATCAGGACACAGCCTCTCCAGGGGACAGGAGAAGCCGAATGGAGCAGGTCAGCTAAAGGTGAGTGGTGTCAGCACAAGGTGGACTGAGGAGACAGGCTGGCAACAGTAGTATGGGTAGTGGGTGATGACCTCAGGGAAACCTGTCCTGACAGGCTGACATTTAAACAAAGACCTGAATGAAGTGAGAGGCAGCCACAGTGTGTGAGGAAGAACATTCTAGACAGAGGGGCTGAGTCAGTGGGGCTGGAGAGTGTCCACAGTGTGGTCGTGGAAGCCAGAGTGTGATGGTGAGGTTAGATGGGCCAGATGCCGCAGGGCTTCGAGGGCCACCACCAACACTTTGGCTTTCAGTTTCTTGAGTAGAGGAGACTTCACTAAGCAGCTTTGAGCAGAGATGGGATGGGATGGGATCTGGTTCCAGCAGGCTCCCTCTGGCTGCTGTGAAGACAGGGCACAGCAGTCCCGGGTGGTAGCAGGGGCCAGTGAGGAGACCACAGGGAGAGGCACGATGGAGCCTGCCGGGAGGTGGTGGCAAGGAGAGGACTGGGGGTGTAGGGGTGGGGGCACACTCAGTTCTACTCCAAGGCTTTCATCATTGGGCTGCAGGATCCTGCTGGTTCTCAGGATGGGCTGGCTGAGGCTCCCAAATTCCCTGCATGCTTGACAGCTCAAGCCAAGGCCCCACAGCTGTCCGCCCACGAGCAGGGAGCAGAGGCATTGAGTTTTTGGAACCCCATATCAGTGCAGGGACAAGCATGTTGGTTTATCGCACAGGTGAACTGGGGAATCCCTCTATGGGATTCAGATGATGGGGAAACTCTCCGTGCGCAGAAAAACCCTGAGACCAGCCTCATCACCTCCCATGGCCACCCAAGGCCCAAAGGCCAGCCTTGGAGCAACTCTGATCAAAAAGTGGTGTTCAGTATGAGGGGACTTCAAAAAAGTTCAGGGAAAATGGATTTACAGAGTAAGTTTATTTTGTTGCAGAGATATTCTCAAATTCATGCATAGTTCTTTCATATGAGCATTTCCAGCAAACTTTTTTTTAGAAAGATTTATTTCTTTTTATTGGAAAGCCAGATTTATAGAGAGAAGGAGGGACAGAAAGATCTTCCATCTGCTAAAGCCAGGGACCTCTTACAGGTCTCGCACATGGGTGCAGGGTCCCAAGGCTTTGGGCCATCCTCTGCTGCTTTCCCAGACTACAAGCAGGGAGCTGGATGGGAGGTGGAACGGCTGGGATATGAACTGGTGCCCATATGGGATCTTGGTATTTAAAGGAATTGGGGGTTAGCCAGTTTAGTTATTGCGCCATGCACAAATTCTTTAATTAAAAGATTTCAAAATATTTTTGCACCAAAATAAACTTCCCTTTAAAATATATCTTTGAAAGACAGAGAAAGAGGGAGAGGAAAAGACAGATCTATCTACTGGTTCACTTCCCAAATGGCTACAATAGCCTGGTCTAGGCCAGGCCAAAGCCAGCCGCCTGGAACCCCATACTAGTCTTCCAGATGAGTGGCAAGGTCCCCATGCACTTGGGCCATCTTCCACTGCCTTGCCAGGCCAAATTAGCAGGGAACTGGATTAGAATTGGAGCATCTATAACTTGAGCCAGTGCTGCGATACAGGATGCTGGGGCTGGTGTTGCAAGCAGCAGCTTAACATGCTGTGCTTTAGTGTCATTCCCAAACTTATCTTTTAATTACATTTTTATGAACTTTTTAAAAAAGTACCCTCATACCTGAAGAAAGACCCTAGTGAAGAGAGGACATTTGGGTGTTGATAGGGATAAGTAACTGAAGTCCCTTGTCAGTGGCCTAAGTTACTAGAATGCCAGAGACTCTCACTGCAGCTGCTTGCTTCCCTCCAGCTGCATGTGCTGCAGCATGTACAGCAATTGGTATTATGGCTAACTAATACCTGTGACCGTCCAAGGTCATTCCCTAGAGACCCCAGTCTGGCCTAACATTATTAAGCTATTGAACTAACACCTGCAGTTTTGCTAAGGAAAGAAAATAATCTGTCTAATCCACTGTTATTTGGGAGAGTGGTTACTTGCAGCCAAAAGTGTTTCTAGAACTTGTTCTTCCATCTGACAGATCTAGAGTAAATGGTGATGAGTTAGGGATATCCATGAGCTGGAGTCTTCATGTGATCTCACACTCATGTATGCATGCATGTTAGAGGCTCCTAGCCCAGCCCTGCGCTGAGCGACTAGGACTCCTAAGACTTAAAGTGTGGTTGTGTTTATGGTTATGACTTACTACACCAGAAAGATGATAGAATAAAATTAGCAAAGGGAGATCATGTACAGGACCAAGGTCAGGGGAGAGCAGGCATGTTTTTTTGTTTGTTTGTTTTCAGGCTGAAGTTTCAAGGGACCATAATGGGTTGCAACAACACATGTGAAATATTGTCAACTAGAGGCTCAGTGCGCAGGTTTTGTTTGTTTGTTTGTTTTGTTTAAGGGGGATTGTTCATGTCGACACCCTGAGCCTGGCATGTACCCAGGTTCCAGACTACCAGAAAAGAAAGGTGACATTTGTCATGAGTCACATTGTTTGTACAGCTTAGCCATAATGAGTAGTCTTCTTATTTGGACATGATGGAAACCTTCCTGAAGTCTAAGTTCCCAATCACCAGCCAAGAGTCAACCTGATGCAAGCCTTCCCACAGATAGCAATCCAGCTCTTCCATGTTAACTCTTCAACAGAAGAGGTTTATTTGGATCATAGTTCTGGAGGCTAGCACCTGGCAGGGGTCTTCTTGTATCATAACATGTATAGTTGCATAACATGGTTGCATCATACAACAAGAGAACATAGAAGAAGCAAGCATGCAGGAAGAGGGGGGACTCATCTTTTTAGCAAGAACCCACTCCCCTGATAATGGCATTAGTCCATTCATGAGGTAAAGCCCGCAACCTAATTACCTCTTAAAGGCTCCACGTCTTTATACTGTTACAATAGGGATCACGTTTTGAGGACACATTCAAATCCTAACAGTATGCAACACAGAATGGACACTGAATTTTAAGCCTGATGTACAGATGGCAAGATAACTTGCTGTGTGTCAGGGGGTGGGGAGGGCAGGGGCTCATTTTTCTCAACACTTTCTTTTCTCCACACTCTTCATGTTCTTTATTGAGCCTGATTAAAGATGATTGAGCATGAATATTGTGCATGATTTTGGGGGTTTTCTTGTGAAAATATTGAGGTGGCAGAGTGATATTCTATTTTAAATTCATTTTGGTGACACCTTTCTTGACTTACAACCTAAGAATAAATAAATACTGAGTAAATAAAAAATAAACAAAATAATGTTGTCAGTTAAACTTGAGCCTCTCTTAACTTGTCCATCACCTGTCACTGTGCCTTTGCTTTGAAATCAGATCTAGAGCTCTGGTAACCACCCCCATCATCAGTGCCAGTCTAGTCTTGCCTCAAATCCATGCCTCCATTAAGTGTTTCATGCACTCTGTCTGACTGTGCATTTCCTTAATTATTTTACCATCAAGAGCCTCACTGGTCTATGTTTGAAACTGGGGCTCTTGTTAATTACTACCCAATCAATGCAGTGCTGATCAAATCAGTATATTATTCTACCAGTAACTATGATATGTTCTTGAACTTGAACTTGGGCTTCTGTTCACTGTTTTGCAATCAATGCTCTTTGTGTTCCATTCTAACCTTGAGTGACCTTAATCTTAACCTTATCTCTGTACCTCTGTTATTTTACCATCAATATCCTTTTGGCACACTATAGCCATATTCCAGTGGTACCACTAATGTCTTTGTGGGCCAAATTTAAGCCCAGGCCTCTCTTGACTGATTTACCACCACTTCTTTTTATTTTATTTATTTAAAAAAATTGTTTATTTTATTTTTAATGTTGTTCACATAGCTGAGAAGGATATGTACGCCACTGATTAGGATGGGGAGGGTTGAAGTATGGAGGAAGGAGGGTGGGACAAATATTTCCAGCTTTTTTTTTCTTTTTCTCCTGTATCTGGGGGAGTTGGGGGAGGAGGAAGGGAGGAGGCCACTCCTTGCTGCCAAACTGCATCAGCACCTGGGGATGGACAATCATCATTTGATGTCATCTTAGAGATTGAGTTTTCCAAGGATGTTATTTGAATGGTTTTGATAATTCTGGAAAGTTGTTGGTTTCATTGCTCCAGGGTTGAGAAAAATCTTTCCAAGGTCTGTTGGTTGACAGAGTCCACCTTAGTGCATCCACAGACCCAGGAACATGCTGCAAAGCTTGACCAGGAGAATTGTCTAACTTGTTCTGCTTTCCATTCTCTAATGAGGCAGTTCATGTCCCCTTCTGACTAGATGAGCTGGCCATCATGTCCCCTGTGTGCATCTGGGCATGTTGTCCACTGCACAGGCATCAGCAACTGAGGAGGCCCAGTCTTGATACATGCACTCCAAGGTCAGACCACACATCCTGTGATTTTCTCTGTGGCCAGGATCTGAATCCAGCAGTCTACCTGGGGAGTCCCCAAGAAACCTCACCTGGAGTGAGCTTAGACTTGACTCTTGTGTGCATCAGCCAGTGCAGGGTCAGGTTCTGTCTGTCACCTGCACCAGCCAATGCACATACACTGGTGGATGCACCTGCCTGGTCAGCTCTTCCCCAGTCCCATATCTTACCAACAGGTGCTGTGACCCAGCCCAGTCAGCCTGCCACAGACCCAGTCCTCACACATATCAGCAGATGTCGTAGCCTAGTTAGAGCAACCCCCAATAACTCCCACCAAGCCTGCCCCCAGCCCCAGTTTTTGTATGTGTCAACCTCTGTTGTGGCCTAGCCCAGCCAAGCCTGCATTCTATCCAGCTTTTGTACACATGAGATCTCAAGATTTTACGGACACTTGGCCAGCAGAGTATACTGTGGCCCTGTCCGACTGGCCCACACCCATTCTGGCTCTCACCAGCAGGAGCTGTAGCCCAGCCTTGCCTGGCCCACCCCCAGACATGGCTGTCATGTGGACTGGCAGGTGCTGCAACCTAGCCTAACACATCCCATACTCACTCTGGCTCTTGCAAGCACCAGTGAGTGCTAGGGCCTAGCCCACAAGGAAGTCAAGGGGCGCTGCAGCATGTTCAGCCCAGTCCACCCCCAGCCCTGGGCTTCGCATTCATCAGTGAGAACTACAGCCTAGCAGATGAGTCTCCTTAGTTCATCTACCAGGCCTGCTTCCAGCTGGATCTTGCGCGTGCTAGTGGTGCCTCAACCCAGCCTGATCCAGCCTGTCCCCAGTCCCAGCTCTTGCCTGTGAGTGCTGCAGCCTAGCTCCCCCTGCCCCCAGCTTGCCCCAGTTCATTGCTGTCCTGTGAACCAGCATGCGAAGTAGCCTAGCTTAGTCTAGCCTGGCACAGTCCACACCCCAAGCTGGATCCCACATGTGCTAGCAGGTGTTAAGACTTGGTCCAGCCCAGCCTGGCCTGCTCCTGCTCCCATCACCACTACCAAAGTCAGCTCACACACATGCTGACAAGTGTCTAGCCAAGCTGAACCCAGGAGCCAGAAGCTTCTTCCACGTCTTCCATATGGATAGCAGGGGCCCCAATACTTAGGCCATCTTCTGCTTTTCCCAGAAGAAAAATGGATCAAAAGGAGCAGCTAGAACACAAACCAGTGCCAATGGGATGCTGGTGTTGCAGGTGGCAGCTTTGGCTGCTGTGCCACAATGCTCACCCCTACCTGTTTCCCTATTAAGCACTATAGCATAAATGTTCTTCTGGCCTGCTGTCTTATATGTATTCTACCTTCAGTGCCAGCCTGCTTCCTAAGCAAAGCTCTTCTACTATCCTTGCTTTCTTGTCTGTCCCACTCAGCTGGGACTTCTCTACCATACTGAAAGATGTACTAATCTGGCTAGCTAACACGGCCATTTAAACTATTCCAAATTCCTTCCACTCAAACTGTCCTCAAGCCAGGCCAACCAGTTAAACATACTACCATTGACTCTCCTCTGATTTTTCCTCAAACCTGATCCTCTGATAGTTGTTCCTTCACCTATGCCATGTGGATCTGTTGTTGACTTATATTATCTCTTCCAACACTGATGCCCCTGGAATTTGAAGTCAAACCCCAGGCATTGGTAACTGTTTTTAAAATCTACTCCTCTAGTAATTGATCTCAACTCCAAATATTTATTCAGTTTTCTTCATCCCTTTTTCTTTTGTCTGACCCTAAAGTACCTTAACACTATGGATACATTTAGAGTTTGAGTTCAAACATTTCTTAACTATTCCAACATCAGCACTCATCTTTCCACCCGGATATCAAACAGAATCATTATTAATTAAAATTTCTGGCTTCTCTTATCTGACCCCAAATCTGAGTCTATATATTCCATCATCAATTATTTTCTTGTCTGTTATTGTTATTTTTCTAAGATTTATTTACTTTTATTGGAAAGTCAGAGATACAGAGAGAAGGAGGGACAGAAAGATCTTGCATCTGCTGGTTCACTCCCCAAGTGGCTGCAATGGCAGGAGCCGAGCCAATCCGAAGCCAGGGGTTTCTTCCGGGTCTCCCATGTGGGTGCAGGGTCCCAAAGCCTTGGGCCATCCACGACTGCTTTCCCAGGCCACAAGTAGAGAGTTGGATGGGAACTGGAGCAGCCAGGACTAGAACGGGAGCCCATATGGGATCCAGGTGCATTCAAGGCTAGGACTTTAGTCTCTAGGCCACCGTGCCAGGTCCTTGTCTGTTATTGTTAACTGCATATTAATTTTTCGACCATCAGTACCCCTTTTTGACTATGAAATGATATTTGTTCATTTTGGCACCATTACTTTATTTTCCACTGGTGGTTAGTGTGCCTGCCTTCCAGGGAAACCTCTGGTAAGACCATCACTGTTAATGTCCCTCTGGCTGGCCTGCATTAAAAACTTTGGTTAGTTCACTATGAGTATTCTCCTGTTTTAGTAAACAGACCCTGGCATGTGTTAATTAACCTATCACCCATGTCCTAATTTTCTGATAGTGAACTTGAATTATTGTGAAGTCTTGACATTCATGCACCTTTGGCAAGACTTCAAACTGGGGCACTTGGTGAATATTTTAGCATTCAAGGTCTTCTGACCTGAGCTCAAAAGAGATAAATTTATTAAAATATTTAGCTCAAAACTGCTAAAATTTATAAGGACTTCTAAGAGGCCACTATGATGGAAATATGGAATATGATGAAGTGAGAAACTGCTGTGTGGACAAAACTATTCCATGTGGGAAGATTGGGCTAGGAAACTCATGCGCTCCCAGGTGCAGGGACTGAGGATTGATCAGGGAAAGGGGTATAGGGATGTGTAGAGGGAGGACCGCTGAGTGAGTATGTTGCTGGTGAGCAATGACTTCTGGGGGAACACCAACAAGACGTATTTGCAGGTAAGCAAATCTCTAGAATTTTGGAGGCGGAAATTGGGGAATCTTTCTGGGTCAAACCAATGCATTCACCCACATGGGAAACCTGAGCTGGGCTAGTTAGCATCAACCATCACTGACCACCACCCACTGGCACACACTAAAGCTAGGGCTGGGCCCTACCTGGCAGGGCTAGATCACAGTACCCACCAGTGAGTATTGGAACAAAGAATGGGTAACATTAGGCTGGACCATGCTACTAACCAGCACACGAGAGAACTGGGTCTGGGGGCAGATTCTGTGGGGGATATGTGGGCTCACCACTGTGGAACTGCAATACCTGCTGGTTTGCTCAAGCCCAGTAGCGGGGGCGGGGGCAGTTGGGGCTTAACTGCTAGGCCACTGCTGCTACTGGTATGCATGAGAACTGGGACCAGGAGCAGACCAGGTTGGGAAGGGCTACAAAACCTGTTGTCCTGCAGGTGAGCTGGGTTAGGGGGAGAGACAGGCTGGGCCAAACGACTGTATCCACTGGTGCATGCATGAGCCAGAGTAAGTGCAGGCTGGTCGGGCTTTGCTGCAGCATCAGTTGGCAAGTGCTGGGAATAGGGGCAAGTCCTGTCAGGCTAGACCATAGAACCACCTAGAAAGTGCAAGATCTGGGGTAGGGAGTGGGACTAGTGGGGAAACTGGGTACCTCTCTGATGGGCTGCAACTTCCACTGGTGAGCATGAGAACCAGAGCTAGGGGTGGACCTGGCTGGACAGGTGATAGCACCAGCCAGCATAATATGGGCTGGATAGTGGGGTGGTCTGGCTGAGCTAGGCTGCGGCAACCATTGATGTGCATGAGAGTCAAATGGAATATGGGTGGGATGGATTGGACCAGTCTGCTGCACATACTGGCATGCACAGGAACCAGGGCTGGGGGCAGGCCTGGTGGGGCTTACTGGAGTTTGCTCCAACTAGGCTGTACTTCCTGCTGATGTGCTGGAGGGCTGAGTGTGTGGTGGGCAGGGTTGGGCTGGGCTGCAGCATCCATTGGTTTGCATAAGAGATGGGGCTGGAGACAGAACTGACCAAGCAACTGCAACTACCAGTGTGTAGGCTGATGTGGGTGATGGACTGAGCTGGACCCCATACTGGCTGGCACACAGGAGTCAGGCTGGGGTCACCTCTAGTGATGTTTCTTTGGGGAGCCCACCCCCCACCCCGCAACTGGACCACTGGACTCAGAACTCCAACCATGGGGAAAATGTCTGACCATGGAGTGCATGTGTCAGAACTGGGCCTCCTCAGTTGCTGAAGATGGTGCAGTGAACAGCATGCCCAGATGCACATGGGGGATATGGCAGTCCATTGGAACCTGCAGAGGACATCTAGTACCATGGCAGAGGATGGAGGACAGAACAAATTGGACAACTTTCCCAGCCAAGCTTTGATAGCAAATATCTGGGTGAATAGCGTGTCAGCTGGAGTCTTGGTACACAGCTTGACCCAGCTCCCTGTGAAATGCACCTTGGAAAGCAGTGGATTATACTGCAAATATTTAGAGGCTCCTGCAACCCAACTTGTGTTCCCTGAATCAATCAGTGGGACGGAAGATCATTTTTTTAAAACAGTCTTTTAAAAATTGTTTTTTAGATTTATTTATTTTAATTTTTTATTTTTTCCAAGTGCACAAGGATGGTTTCATTCTCTTTCTAGTAACTATGGGAGCCAATCACGGCTCCCAGGTCTCTATTTCTAAATCAGATTCAGGACAAGGGCGGTACTGGGATTTCAGAATCGTCACTGGTACTAATGCATCCTCTAATAAAAAAGTAAGTAATCTATTAAGAATACAAGGCCCAAAGGTTAATGTTGAAACTGAAAGTTTCAGGAAGACATCTAGCATACATGTATCCATACATTTTCCATCTAGCTCATGGGGATTTGGGGTCCCATGGCCAGTTTTGAAACTGTACCCTTAGCAGTAAGTCCATTTGAATGCATGCAGAACTATATAGCTGAACAGACTTTGTAGGTCCACACACACTCCTTGAGTGGAGTCCTGATGATCTTGGGGATCCCGGACAAGCCCCCATTTGTTGTGCCCAGATTTTGAGATTCCCAGAAATCACCAGGAGTCTGAAGTTGATCCAAGTGCACAAGGATGGTTTATTCAAGCTCAGCACATCTGAGCCTGGGTTCTTGGTTGAGAGCAGGCAGCTGGCTGACCGACACCCCTTACTGGGAGTGTGGTCAGATTTATTCATTTTTATTGAAAGGCAGATATACAGAGAGGAAGATCTTCCACCCGATGATTCACTCCCCAAGTGGCTGCAATGGCTGTTGCTGGGCCGATCCGAAGCCAGCAACCAGGAGCCTTTATCTGGGCCCCCATGTGGGTAAAGGGACACAAGACTTCGGGCCTTCTTCAACTGTCTTCCCAGGCCACAAACAGGGAGCTGCATGGTGGGGTGGAGCAGCTGGGATTAGAACCAGCACCCATATGGGAGCCCAGTGCATGCAAGGCAAGGACTTTAGCCACTAGGCTACCACGCCAGGCCCCAGGAAGAATTTTTAAATGAGTAAAAATCTAAGAAAAGGGCCTGGTGTAGTAACCTAGTGGCCAAAATCCTCACCTTGCATGTGCCAGAATTCCATGTGGGTGTTGGTTCATATCCCAGCAGCTCCACTTCCCATCCAGCTCCCTGTTTGTGACCTGAGAAAAAGCAGTCGAGGATGGACCAAAGCCTTGGGACCCTGCACCCATGTGGCAGACCCAGAAGAGCTCCTGCATGGGAGACCATAGGAAGTTCCTGGCTCCTGGCTTTGGATCAGCTCAGCTGTGGCCATTGTGTTCACTTGGGGAGTGAATCATTGGACAGAAGATCTTCCTCTCTGCCTCTCCTCCTCTCTGTAACTCTGACTTTCTAATAAAAATAAGACCCTGGGTTCATATGAGGTGATGGATCCTCATTCCTGGGTGCTAGGGCATTTGGAAAGTCATGTGTGGCTTCCCCCCTTTGTCTCCCTTCCCCCCAGAAGCAACAAGAAGAAATAGCAAATTTGGAAACAATAAATTCACCCAATTTTCCCTAAACCTTGATCCTTCCCACCCTGATCAACCATGTAATCATTATAAACAATAAAATTTTTTAAATAAATAAGTAAGCTCCCGGCAGCTGGTGGGTCTCAGGATGGGGCATTTCATGCCTGGATCCCAGACAGCCGCCATGTGCACATGGTGAGCTGTTCCCGGGCCTGCTGGGCTCCAGGGGCTGCTTCCTTCGGGGTGAGTAGACCGAGGGGGGAGGTCTCCGGGACTGGGCAGGTCCGGGACCCACCCGCCGCCTTCATTGGGCAGTGAATGGGATTTGGGAGGGGCGCGACCTTGGGCCTGGGAATTTAAACCTCCAGCAGCCTCCCAGCAGCTGGTGGGTCTCAGGACGGGGCGTCTCATGCCTGGATCCCGGACAGCCCCTTGACTCTTTTAAAAAAATATTTATTTATTTTTATTGGAAAGTCAGATACATAGAGAGGAGACTGAGCGAAAGATCTTCCATCCATTGATTCACTCCCTAAGTGACCGCAACAGCCAGAGCTGTGCCAGTCCGAAGCCAGGATCCAGGAACTTCTTCCAGGTCTCCCACACGGGTGCAGGGTCCCAAAGCTTTGGGCCGTCCTCGACTGCTTTCCCAGGCCACAAGCAGGGAGCAGGATGGGAAGTGGAGCTGCCGGGATTAGAACCAGTGCCCACATGGGATCCCAGGTGCATCCAAGGCGAGGACTTTAGCTGCTAGGCCACACTGCCGGGCCCAAGCCTGTTGATTTCTTTCAACTCCTCAGGTAGTTCCATTTGGCTGATGCACGAGGTGACCCCTTCAACCCATCTCCTTTCTCCCAAGGTAGATATTCCTGGCAGATGCAGTGTTTGGGGCCCCTGGTGCCACTGGAACATTGGATTGAATCCATGTCACTGTAAGAGTTTTTTGGAGGCAGAATCTGAGACGGAGTTCAGGGGACAAGATGTTTATCAGGGATCAATTCCTGTGAAGGGAAAGAGAAGGAGGCAGGATCCAGCAGGTGTGTGTGTGTGTGTGTGTGTGTGTGTGCGTGCGCGCGCGCCCACATGCACATGCTAAGCTGCATTGCAGGTCAAAGTCACAGAGGAGCATTGGCACGGCTCAAAGGGAAGGCTGGGCCTGGGCAGGGCGTGACTGTCTGCAGCGGGAGCCACAGGAGCTGCCTGCCTGCCAGCAGCTCTGCCTGCAGCTTACAGTGAGTCCTTCCTTCAGATGGGGTAGGGGGTTGGGGGAAAGGGATGGTACAGGCCCTTGTCTATAGTTGCCACCATGCTAGAGAAGCCAAAGAAAATCACGACTAGCCACTGAGTATATAGCCAGGGCCCCAGGCACACGCCTGGCTCTCCCATCATCACACCAAAAGATGCTGAGCCGGTCACTTGCCCACTCTGTGCCAGCTGAGTGTGCTTCTGACTTCCATACAGCTGACCTCTCCATATGTACCAGGCCCTACCAGTGAACAGAACAGACAGAGCAGCTGGTTTCGAGGGGCTGACGTTTTCCAATGACCCTGACAATCCATTCAATGAGTCAGGGTAGAGGCCTCCCCCCGCTTTGTTCAGCATGACTATGGCACACCAAAAGGACCAGGGCCTCACTGCACAAACAGGAGGCAGCTTTTCTTTTTTCTTTTTTTTAATATTTATTTTTTTATATACTGAGAGGAGGAGAGACAGAGGAAGATCTTCTGTCCGATGATTCAATCTCAAGTGGTCTCAGTGGCTGGTGCTGTGCTGATCTGAAGCCAGGAGCCCAGAGCCTCTTCCATGTCTCCCATGCGGGTACCGGGTCCCAAGGCCCTAGGCTGTCAGGCTTTGTGTACACACGGAAGATGCGGGGATCATGAGCTGGATCCACACATGATAACAGGAAAGAGGGAGCCAGTGTGAGTTCGACAATGGGAGTGTGAAGAGATTCAAAGTGGAGATTTCAAAGGGTTATGGCAGCAGCGAACAGGAAAAGAAATGTAGCAATTCATTGTGTATCATCATCCTGCTCTAGGAGGCTGATGCCACAGATGGAAGCTTAACCTGCTGCACTCCAATGCTGGCGCCAAGATCAACTATTACTGTAAAGGTTTACTTGCTCACACTCTTACCCCTTGAATTTTTAATTTTTTAATTTTTTTTTTTTACAGAGAAGAGGAGAGAGAGAGAGAGAAAATCTTCAATCTGCTGTTTCACTCCCCAAAATGGCTGAGCTGACCTGAAGCCAGGAGCTTCTTCTGGGTCTCCCACGTGGGTACAGGAGCCCAAGGACTTGGGCCATCCTCTACTGCTTTTCAGGTGCATAAGCAAGGAGCACAAGTGGATCACAAGTGGAGCAGCTGGGACTCAAACCAGTACCTATATGTGAGGCTTGCACTGTAAGTGGAAGTTTAACCTCAACAACCTCGGCCCCCGCAGCAGTAGTTTTGAAGCTCCTTGGAAGAGAGACACATGACCCAAAGAACTGCTTGGCACCTGCCTGCTGTGATGCCTGGGTGCTGATGCCAGGAGGCAGCAGGGTGAATACCCTTGCCAGCATCACTGCCACCCTGCATGACTCCCTGAAGGGGAGAACTGATACAAGCAGCCCAAGGCCAGGACTGGGCAGTGACCAGTTGTAACATGACACACCAGAAAGTCATCCACGGCTTGTCCACATCATTGCGATGGCCCAATTTCCTGAAAAATGCTGCATGGCTCAAGCTGGGCTGAGATATGCTGCAGCACCCACCAGCAGGAGCTGAAACTGAGGGCAGACTAGACTGAGCAGGGCTGCACAATATGATAGTGGATGCTGAGGTGAGGTAAGCCGTGACAGCCTGGGTCAGCAGGTGCCGGATTCATGCGCCCCGAGGGTGACGGATCCATTAAGGCTCGGATCGCCTGGCCCAGGCCCCTGTGCCCACTTAGCCGGTGGGTGCCAGTTTCGTGAGCCCGGGGGATGGGGGATCTGGTTGGGCTCGGGTCGTCTGGCCCAGATCCTGGGACCAACCTACTAGGTGGATTCTGGGTTTGTGAAACCTGGGGGCAGGAATCTGGCAGGGATCTGGCAGGGGTCAGATTGGTTGGCCAGGGTCCTGGACCCACCTGCACGGTGAGTGCTGGGTTTGTGAGCTCCAGGAGTGGGGAATTCGGCAGGGCTCATGTCGCCTGGCTCCAATCCTTGGGCCCACCAGCGAGAGGATGCTGGGTTCATGAGCCCCAGGGATGAGTGATCCATTGGGGCTTGGGTTGCCTGGCACTGGTCCTTGGACTCGCCTGCAAGAATATTCTCTCCTCAGTGAAAAAGGCAGAGCAGTGGACGCAGACCCTGATGCACATGGAGACTATGGCAGTCCATTTGGTACCATAGCAGAACGGAGTAAATTGGACAACTAACCCAGCCAAATGATGACAGCAAAAATCTGGATGAATGGAGACTTGAGGTTGACCATGTCAGCCAATGGACATTGGGAGGGCTGCATTATCCTTGGATCGGCATAACTGACAGCATTGGGCCCAGCACCCAATGCGAAGTTCTTGCCTTGAACACACCAGGATCCCATATGGGTGCCTGTTCTAATCCTGGTGTCCCCACTTCCCATCCAGCTCCCTGCTTGTGGCCTGGGAGAAAAGTCAAGGACAGCCCAAAGCCTCGGTACCCCACACCCGTGTGGGAGACCAGGAAGAAGCTCCTGGCTCCTGGCTTTGGATTGGCTCAGCACTGACATTTGCAGCCAATTGGGGAGTGAATCAGCAGATGAAAGAGCTTTATCTCTGTCTCTCCTCCTCTCTGTATATCTGACTGTCCAATACAAATAAATAAGTAAATCTTAAAAAAAAAAAAAAAGAAATCGACAGAAATTTTAGAACTATCCAAACCACTTGGGCAGAACCCTCAGAACGTGTACATATTGAGACCCTGGGTTGATATCGGGTGGCAGCTCCCATTCCTGAGTACTGAGCTATTTGGGAAGCTGGGTGTGACTTCCTCTTTCCACAGAAACAATAAAAAAAAGAGCAAATTTGTTTTTTTTAAATTTTCTTTTTTTAAAAAAAAGGGCAGATTTGGAAATGATTTCACCCATTTTTCCCTAACCCTTGATCCTTCCCACTCTGCTCAACCATGTAATTATGAAAAATTAAAAAAATAAAAATTAAAAAAAGAAGTTCCGCATGCAGCTGAAGGCGCAGGTCACTTGCCAGGTGACAGGAGCCTGAGGCATCTAGTTCCCCGGGACAACTCTCTGACCCCACACACAGGGTAGCGGCTGAGAGAACCAAACGGAGAGATGACCTGACCACGACTCAAACAAGTTCTGCACCTCACTCAGAGAGTGCTTCCAACCCTAGCTGGTCCCCGGCATCAGAGAAAGGTGTTCCTGACCACGCAGGCCTCTGTGCAGCAAGGCCCAGAACAGGAGTACTACTGAACTGCCTGTGCCTTGTTTACAGCGTATGTTAAGTGCAGGTGCTGGCACAGTGGTGTAGCAAGCGAGTCCTCTACCTGTGCCACAGGCATTCCATATGGGCAATGGGTCATATTCCGGCTGCTCCAGTTCCCATCCAGCTCCCTGCCTGTGGCCTGGGAAAGCAGTCGAGGACGGCCCAAAGCCTTGGGACCCTGCACCCGCGTGGGAGACCCGGAAGAGGCTCCTGGCTCTTGGCTTCGGATCAGCTCAGCTCTGGCCTTTGTGGCCATTTGGGAAGTGAACCAGTGAATAGAAGAGCTTTCTTTTGGTCTCTCTTCTCTGTGTAACTCTGCCTTTCAAATAAAAATATTTATAAAAGTATAATTAAAATTATAAACAATATATCCTGTTTTTCTCCAAGCTGGGCTTGTTTAGTATTACTATTATTATCACTATCATCATCATCATTATTTTGTGTACCCAGGATGGCTTGCTTAAAGACGCCGATATTTACGGAGAGCTTACCTGTGCCTGGACATGGGGACTCAACTGGTGACTAAGATACATAGATATGACCCTGTCCTGGAAGAGCTGGCAGCAGTACCAGTAAGAACTGGCAGCAGTACCAGTCATACAGGAATGCATTGAAGGACAGTAAGCATGAGTGGCACCGGACTACATGCCAGGACAATTTCAACAGTTCATGGAAAATGGGATTAAAAGATAAATTTATTTTGGTGTTCGGATTTTTTTTTCATTTTTATTCATTTGAGCAGCACAGAGGAACAACATCTCATGTTCTGCTTTGCTTCTCAAATACCTGCAACAGCCACCAGGTGGGGCCAAAACCTAAAGCTGGGAACTCAACTCAAGTCTCTGGGTCAGGGGACAAGAATCCAATCATTTGAACTATCACTGCTGCCTCCCAAACTTTCCATGAGTGGGAAGTTAGAGTGAGAAACTGGAACTTGATATTAAAATGAGGCATTCTGGGCCCAGTGAGACAGCCTAGCGGCTAAAGTTCTCGCTTTGAACGCACCAGGATCCCATATGGGTGCCAGTTTATATCTCTGTGGCCACACTTCCCATCCAGCTCCCTGCTAGAGGCCTGGGGAAGCAGTTGAGGACGGCCCAAAGCCTTGGGGACCCTGCACCCACATTGGGACACCTGGAAGTCCACATTGGGACTCCAGGCTCCTGGCTTCGGATCAGCTCAGCTCCGGCCATTGCAGCCACTTGGGGAGTGAATCATCGGACGGAGGATCTTCCTCTCTGTCTTTCCTCCTCTCTGTATATCTGACTTTCCAATGAAAATAAAATAAATCTTTAAAAAAAATGAGGCACTCCGATATGTGATGTGAACATCTTATTAGCATCTTAACAGCTAGGCCAAATATCTGCCCCAGTAGACAAATTTTTTGTGAGGACAATTTGTCCTACAAGTTCAACCACGATTTAAGCTGCCGAAGTCCCCCATTGGAAGACCTGGGTTCAATTCCCCAGTCCTGTTCCTGACTCCAGCTTTCCATTAATTCAGGGTCTGGGTGGCAGTAGTGATGGCACAAGTGACTGCTTCCTGGCTCCTGGCTTCAACCACTTCAGCCACCATGAGTGTTGAACAGATGCTCTCTCTTGCTCTCTCCCCCTCTGCCACTCCATACTTTGTTTTAATCTTTTAAATCCATGCACACAAGAGGGCTTTCAAAAGTTAGTAGAAGAGTGTATTATGAAAAACAAATGATCTTTTACAAGATTTTTTTTTACACTAGAATAAACCTTACCTTCCAGTTACATTCCCATGAACATTTAGGAGTCCCCTCATAAGAATTCTGGGAGATGGCGTGAGTCCACAACATTCAAGGTCCCCCCTTCCCGCTGCCTTGCTGGGGACAGCAGGAGGCCAGGCGGGCAGTCCCTTTGGAGACCCCTCCATGCAAGACTGAAGCAATTTTGTAATGTTCTCGCAATGCCCTTGTGTTGCTCCCTGGAAGGAAGGGGGTCCCACTGGGCTCTGTGTCACCAAGGTGGCCATGACTCTTGCCTGCGCATCGAGAACCTTCCTGCCATCAGGTGCTCAGGCTGGCAAGCCTAGGAGTTAATGCAAAAACAGAAGGCAACCTTGTGGGATGACGACCTGGCAAACCCACCCAAGAGAGGCATCCATGTCAGGTGGCAGTTCTCAAAGCCTCCTTTTGGGAAGTCCTCTGGAGGGAAGCATGGTGAACAGCAAGCGCAGGGTATGAAACTTGGAGCAAAACAGTGTTGTGTTTTGGAAAGGGGTTTATTTTATTTTATTTTATTTTATTTTACTTGAAAATCAGTTACAGGGCTCACAGCAATGGCTCAATTATGTAATCCCCCCTTGCAAGAGGCAGCATCCAATATATACACTGGTTCATGTCCTGGCTGCTCCACTTCCCATCCAGCTCCCTGCTTGTGGCCTGGGAAAGCAGCAGAGGACGGCTCAAAGCCTTGGGACCCTGCACCCTTGTGGGAGACTTGGAAGAGGCTCCAGGCTCCTGGCTTCAGATTGGCTCAGCTCCGGCTATTGCAGCCAGTTGGGGAGTGAACCAGTGAATGGAAGAGCTTTCTGTCTCTCCTTCTCTCTGTAAATCTGCCTTTCCAATATAAATAAATAAATAAATAAATAAATAAATCTTTATTTAAAAATCAGAATCACAGAGAGAGAGAGACATCTTCCATCTCTTGGTTCACTCCCCAAATGACTGCAATAGCTGGAGCTGAGCTAATCTGAAGCCAGGAGTCAAGGGCTTCTTCTGGGTCTCCCACGTGGGTGCAGGGCCCCAAGGATTTGAGCCATCCTCTACTGCTTTCCAGGCACATTAGCAGGGAGGTGGATCTGAGAGGTTTAACAACTTGCTCAGGGTCACACATTGACTAACTGGCAGACCTGGAATATAAACCAGTTGGGATGCTATAGCCACAATGTCTCATCTTTAAAGCAGTGTAATCCTTTCCAAGCTGGCTCCTGGGTCTTTTCTGCTTTTGTCTGTAATGGAACTGGCATGCTTGCATGTACACCATAATTTCCTCTTGGGGGCAGTGTTGTTCCAAGAACGCCAAGCAGCCCCACACTCCCGCCCTTGGTCCAGGAAAAAAAACAGCCACCAAGCAGAGCATGCAGCTGTGGACACAGGGCCACCTGCTGTCACTTTTGCGGGGGTGGGAGTGGAAAAGATTGGAGGTGAGCGAGCGGGCGGGGGAACCTGCTTGGGCTGCTGTGGTTATATTTCTTCTTTAAATTGAATCTGAAATCCTCTTGCAGCATACACTGAACATTCTCTTCAGACATCTTTCTTACTGACCTGGAGCTTTGAGAGGGCTGTGGTTGCCCGCCAGACACACACCCCGTCAGATGACAGTCCTTCTCCTGCGTTGTCATGGTGCCGCACTCTGAGACTGAATCTCAGGGATGTGCCAGAGAGAAGAGTTCTGACCAGGGGTCGCGGGGGAGGGAGTGGACAGGGACAGGGTTTGGGTCCTTGTGTGTCTCCCAGGCTACAGGTGCTGTCTTCCCCCTAGCACACATCCCCCACTTACTGACCCAGACACTAGGGTGATGACTCTCCAACTGGAGTCTCCAGATCACTGGGGGATTTGCTGGAAACACACATTCTCAAGCATACTTCAGATCCTAGGAAAGTAGGGATGGGACATAGCAGACATAGTAGACTATGCCAGGCCTCCAGGGCACTGCTAACTTTTGGGAGCCACTGTGCTGGGTCAGGGGCCTGAGTAGGAAGTAGCTGCCTAGTACAGGTCCCCCCACAGGACTAGTCAGATGGTCCCCAGTGTGCATCCTACAAACCTCACATAGAAGGGCCATCATCATGGCACAGTAGGCTAAACCTCAGCCTGCAGCACCAGCATCCCAAATAGGCACCAGTTCATCATTTATAATAAAGGCAAGGCAAATGAAAGCCACAATCATCTGTCACTTCACATGTTTTGAGTGGTTATTGTTATTTTTAAGGTAGAATTACAGAGACAAGAGGGAGAGAGAGATATCATGCATTCACTGGATCACTCCCCAAAGGGATCATAAGTGTTAACAGTTGAGACTCAAATCAGCGTCCATATGGGATGCTGGAGCTGCAGGCAGAAGATTAGCCTGTCATATATCATCATGCCAATCTTTGTTGTTGTTCATGCCAATCTTTTTTTTTTTTTTTTTTTTTTCTTATTAATAAATTTTATTTTGACATTCTTTACATAGTTAATTAGGGTAAGAAGGTTCAAGGGCTACAGGAAAGTGGATAATACTAGTATGTTTTCCATATTGTTAGCTTCATATTCAAAGGGGGTATTTAAGGGAGAAGCCCACCCAATTTCCCACCCTCCCCAGGTCCCGGATATAGGGCATGCTCTGAGGTTCTTGCTCAAGTGGTCTTGATATTGCCACAGTTATGAATCACTGTCAATCTTGCCACTCCAAGCACTATGAGATCTTTGAAAAATCCACTGATTGACATAGTCCATCATAGCTGAGATGGTTGGTTGACCTGTTCTGTCTTCTCTCTTTTCTTCGTTAGGGTTCTGAGTCCAGCATTTAGATTAGGAAGATCTCCAAAGAAACTTCTTGTATGTGCTAACAAGTACAGGGCCTGGCACCGTCCATCGCTCCAATCAGCTGGTGGTTGCAATTCCTGGGTTGGTTCTGTTTTCACTCCCGACTTCCACTGGAACCAATGGGTGTTGCAGTCCAGCCTGGTTCTGCCCAGCACATACTTGGCCCTCACATAAACCAGCAGGAGCTGTAGCCTAGGTTGGAGCGACCCACAATAACCCCAACCAGGCCCACCCCCTACCCTGGTTTGCCAGTAAGTGTAGCAGTAATCCAGTCTGTCCCACATCCCATTCCACCCCAGCCGCTGTCTTAGTTTTATGTCCTCCCATGGAAGTGGTAACCCAAGAGGGATGAGCCCACTATTTCCCTCCCAGGCCTCTCCCACTCCCAGATTCCAGTTGATGCTGCCCAAACAAACCTCGCCCACTTTAATTTTGTTTGCACCAGTAGGAATAATCCGCCCAGCCTGGCCTTTCCCTGATCTAGTCCACATGAGGCGCACAGGTGTGGTAGCTCTGCCTAGTCTGGTCTGCCCCCATCCCAGCCCATGCTCTCCTGTGGAAGTAGCTGTCCTGCAAAGGAACCCTCCCTTATTCCCCTGCCAGCTCTGCCCACTTCCTTTCTTGTTCTCAGGCTGGTTGGGCGCTGCGGTCCCTTCCGGTACAGGCAACCTCACCGCGGCATTCCATAATGTGCACTAGTCTTTGTTGCGACCGAACCTGGGTCGACCCACACTGGTGCCTGGATTTGCCAGTGGATGACATGGACAGATTCAGCCTGGTCTTGCCCCCACGTCTGCCAATTGTATGCCAGTGGGTAGTTTTCCATGGCTTTTTCTGGGCTGTTTCCTATCATGTTTCTTGCGTTTACCTGCTGGGTCTGTGCCCTGCCAGAGGAGTTGCCCAGGCTCCTCCATCAGAACCTCTCCCAATGCCAGGTTTCACGCTTACCAGTGGGTCCATGAGCCAACCCTACTCAGTCCACCTCCTGTCATAGCAGGAACTGTGGCTTTTCCTGACTGGCCTTCAACCCAATCTGGTTCTTGCTGTTGGATGTTCCAGCCCAGACATGGTTTGCCAATACCCACGTATGGCTCACACATGGCTCAGTAGGGGTTTGAGACCCTGCCTAGTCCATCCCACATCTGCCCTGGTCCTCCAGAACACCAGGGGGAGTCGGGGTCCGGCCCAGTTCGGTGCATTCAATCCCAGTCCACACTTGTGCCAAGGGAGACTACAACTGTTTCCAGATCAGAACGCAGCCCCCTTCCAGGCCACGCGCCTCTTGGTGGGAACCTCAGCCCAGCTAGGGTTGTCCCCTTTGCTCCCCAACCGGGTCTGTTCCCAGCCATAGATCACATGCCTGCCAATGGATGCTCTGACTCAGCTTGTCATGCCAATCTTTTAAAAGATTTGTTCGTTGTAGTCAGTGCTATAGTATATGCCACTGTATATCAGATTAAACATCTACCTGTGGTGTCAGCATCCCATCTGGGCACTGGTTTGAGTCCTGGCTGTGCCACTTCCTATCCAAGTCCCTACTATTGCACCTGGGAAAGCAGGGGAGGGTGGTCCAACTCCTTGGGTCCCTGTACCCATGGGAGACCCAGAAGCTCCTTATTCCTAGCTTTGAATCAGCCCAGCTCTGGCCATTGGGCCATTTGGGAGTGAACCACTGGATGAAAGATCTCTCTCTCTTTCTCATTCTCCCGTCTCCCTGTCACTGTACCTATAAAATAAAAATAAATTTAAAAAATTTCCCAAATGGCTGCAATGGCCAGTGAAGCATAAGGTCAAAAGCAGGAGTCCAGACCTCCATTTTGATCCCCCAATGGGTGGCAGGGCTCCAAGTCTGCCCTCTGGCTTTCTGGGCCCATTAGAAAAAAAAAAAGCTGGAAGGAAGCAGATTAGTCAGGACTCCAGTTTGATATACAGGGATCCCAAGTAGCAGTTGAAGCTACTATACCTCAACTGTTGCCCATAGAAGGTAATTCTTTAAAAACCAAAAGATGACAATTGTCAGAGAAGCTGTGTAAACACTGCAATGCTTGTCCACTGTTAGGGATGTGAAATAGTACAGTTGCCATGGAGAGCAGCTGGAAGTTCCTGAAAATATTAAAACAAGAACTACTGCAATGAGTCATAGTTCTACTTGCGGGTGGGCATGGAAAGGAAAGGAAATGCAGACCCCAGAGACTGCAGTCCCATGTTCCCTGTAGCATTCTTCCTAAACATCAAGCTTTGGACACAACCCAGCTAGACACTAAGGGATGGATGAAACCCATGTGTTAGGCACACATGCTAGAAGAATTTTCAATCAGAAAAAGAAGGAAGCCAGAGCCAGGATTGTGACATGGTCAGCTAAGCTGCCACCTGGTGATACTTGGAATATTGGGATGCTGGTTTGCAACCTGGCTGTTCTACGTCCAATGCACCTCCCTGCTAAGGCACCTGGGAAAGTAAGCTGGAGATGGACCAGCTCAGGCCCCTCCCACCCATCTGAGAAACCAGGATGGAGCTCCTGTCTTTCACCTATCTCAACTTCCTTGGCCATTGTGGCCATCTAGGGAGTGAACTAGCAGATGGAAAATATCTCCCTATCACTCTGCTTTCAAGTAATACATTTTTAAAAATTGGTAAGAGGGCATATCTCATGCTAGACATTCTTTCCATTGTGATGAGAAGGCAAGGAAGGAAAGCGGGGAGGGAAAAGAGAACGGAAGAGAGAAAGAATCAAGAGCTGAGGCCAGCATAGAGCAACAGGCTTCATCTGGCAGCTGCTCCAGCAAGACCACCCACAGTTTGGATGATAAGCAATCACATTGCAGAGGAGAAATAAGGGCTGGGCAAGTGGCTGCCACTGCCTTCCTCCCGAACAAAGAGGGTGCACACCCCCTCAGAAGCAGCAGTTTTCACAGCCCTGGGTTTCATTGTCTTGGCTTGCAGTCGGACACTCCCAGGCACCTACGGAGGACCCAGGGTTCCTGTGCTCCCTCTGTCTGCAGCACATCATCACTGTAGCACAGGAGGTGCAGCTGCACCAATTTGGCAAAGCCAAACAAACAGATAAATAAACGATAAATACATAAATAAAGGGGGGTTGATTACAAGTGCTGGGGTCCTCGGCACCCTCACAAACACCTCTGCTTGCCTCTGGGAAATGACACACCTCTGCCTGCTGAGATCTTGCTCTGCTCTGCCAGGTCCCCCAGATCATTGTCTCGCCCCCCCAGTTCGAGTCCTGGCTGCTCCACTTCTGATCCAGCTCCCTGCTAATGCACACGGGAAAGTACCAGAAGGTGGCCCAAGACACCCGGATGAAGCACCTGACTCTGGCCTGGCTCATGCCTGGCTGTTGCAGCCATCTGAGGAATGAATCAGCAAATAGAAGATCTCTTTCTCTCTCTCTTTCTCACACACACATACACACTTTCAAATAAAACAAATCATTTCAAAATTAAGAACAGGGCCCAGCACGATAGCATAGCAGTTAAAGCCTTTGCCTTGAATGCGCCAGGATCCCATATGGGTGCCGGTTCTAATCCCAGCAGCTCCACTTCCCATCCGGCTCCTGCTTGTGGCCTGGGAAAGCCGTCAAGGACGACCCAAAAAGCCTTGGGGACTCTGCACCTATGTGGGAGACTTGGAAGACGCTCCTGGTTGCTGGGTTTGGATTGGGTTGCGGCCGCTTGGGGAGTGAACCAAAAGACAGAATATCTTCCTTTCTGTCTCTCCTCCTCTCTATATCTGCCTTTCCAATAAAAATAACTAAATATTTTTTTAAAAAAGTAAGAACATTGTTCTTTCTTTCACAAGCTTGTGATGAATACAGCCAGAAATTGGGGCTTGGTTAGTTTAATATCCTTACTTGGCAAAATCAAAAAAGTTTGCATACCTGGACCCCATCAGTTTTGTGTTATTCAGGATCGATAGCTAAATTGATGCATGCTTACACGGTGCATTATCATTGCCTACCATTTCAAAAGCCATTATGTAACACAATCATAATTTGTAATAGCAGAATGAATCTTTTACACATTGTCTCTAAAAACAGGCAAACTTTGTGTGAGTGGTTGTCTTCTTCTTCTTTTTTTAAGATTTATTTATTTTTATTAGAAAGTCAGATTTACAGAGAGAAGGAGATACAGAAAGATCCTCCATCCGCTCATTCACTCCCCCAATGGCCACAATGGCCAGAGCTGAGCTGATCTGAAGCCGGGAGCTCCTCTGGATCTCCTACACAGGTGCAGGGTCCCAAGGCTTTGTGCCATCCTTGACTGCTTCCAGCGCATGCAAGGCAAGGACTATAGCCACTAGGCTACCACACCAGGCCCGGGTGGCTGTTGTCTAAAAGAACAGTATGATAACAATGTCTCAAAGTTGGCCATTGCCTGAAGGAACAAGTAGATGCCATCATGGAGACTTAAAGCAAAGAGGAAATGGGAAGTGGGGAGGGTGTCACAAAAGGCAGCAGCAACAGTATCTCCAGCTGCTGGGAGCTAAGAGCAATTGCACCATTTGGGGAGTGAAACAACACATAGGTCTCTCTCTCTACCTCCCCACCCCTTTCTCTGTAACTCCGCTTTTCAAATAAAATAATACTTTTTAAAAAATTATGCATGATTCAAAACTTCTTTGCACCCAAATAAACTTTTTTTTTTAAAAAAACAGGAAAGTGGGTAAGACTATTATTTCCACATTCTTTTTTTTTTTTTTTTTTTCTGTATCTGGGGTAAAAGGGGAGATAAAGGGAGAAGCCCCACCCAACTTCCCACCCATCCCAGGTCCCTGATGTGGGGCATGCTCTGAGGGTCTTGCTCAAGTGGTTTTGATAGTTCAACAGTTATGAATTGCTGCCAGTCTCACCATTCCAAGCACAATGAAGTCACTGCAGAATCCACTGATTGACATAGTCCACCTTAGAGTCTCTGTTTGCCCAGTTTTTCATTGCCAACATATGGCTGGGGTAGTTGATTGATTTGTTCTGTCCTCTGTTGTGATGCCAGGTGTCCTCTGCAGGTTCCGATAGACTGCCATATCCTCCATGTACACCTGGTCACACTCTCCACTGCTCTGAGCCTCTGAGGAGGCTCAGCTCTGACATTTGCACTCCATGGCCGACCATAGAACCTGCACTTCTCTTCATGGTTGGGGTTCTGAGTCCAGCAATTCAGTTGGGGAGATCCCAAAAGAAACTTTGTCTGAGGTGATTCCAGACCAGATTCTTGTGTGTACTTGCAAGTACAGGGCCCGGCACAGTCCATCACCCCAATCAGCTGGTGGTTGCAATTGCTGGGTCGGTTCTGTTTCCAGCCCTGTCTTCCACTGGAACCAATGGGTGTTGCAGTCCAGCCTGATTCTGCCCAACACACACTCGGCCCTCACATAAACCAGTGGGAGCTGTAGTCTAGTCGGAGCAACGTGCAATAACCCCGCCAGGCCTGACCCTGCTCTGGTTCCCATGCTTGCCAGTATGTGCAACAGACTTGTCCAGTCTGTCCCACATCCCATTCAGCTCTCACACATGTCAATGGGCATTGAAGCCTAGTTCAACCCAACTAGGCCCACTATCCAGCCCACACACATATTGGCAGGTGCCTTTCTGTCTAGCCACCCCTGCCCCAGTCCTGGTTTTCATGCTCTCCAGTGGGAGTGGCAACCCAAATGAGAGATGCCCACTATTTCCCTACTGGGCCCACTCCCAGATCATGCACTTTCCGGGTGGTTCTGTAGTTTAACTTGACAGATTAGCCACTGGTGCCAGCATCTGCTATCTGATGCTGTGGCAAAGCCCAACCAACCCTCACCCATTCTGCTTTATGTTTGCACCAGTAGGGACAGTCAACCAAGCCTGGCTCTTCCCTGATCTGGCTTGCATGAGGCCCACAGGTGTTGTAGCCCTGCCCAGTCTGGTCTGCCCCCATCCCAACTCATGCTCTTCAGTGGGTGAGGTGTTCCAGCAGGGGGTCCCTCCACATTCCCCCTACCAGCTTTAACCCCTCCCTCCCTGGTTCCTACTAGCACTGCCACCCAGTCTGGCATGGCCGGCCTCACCTCAGCATTTGCTAATGGTGCACCCAAATAAATTTACCTTTAAATCACATTCTTTTTTAGAGATCTATTTATTTTTACTTGAAAATCAGAGTTACAGAGAGAGAGAGAGAGAAAATTTCTCACCTGCTGTTTCACTCTTCAAAAGGCTGTGATGGCCAGAGCTGAGCTGATCCAAAGTCAAGAGCCAGGAGCTTCTTTTGGGTCTCTCATACGGATGCAGGGTCCCAAGGCTTTGGGCCATCCTCGACTGCTTTCCCAGGCCACAAGCAGGGAGCCGGATGGGAAGTGAAGCAGTCGGGACACGAACCAGCACCCACGTGGGATATCAACACCACAGGAGCTAATCCTGAAATTCCATTCTTCTACAAGCTTCCTGACATCCCCTCATGGTGTTCCACCTTTGGATTGGTTCACTCTGACTCTGCTCTTTTTCTTGAACCTCTGTGTCTTTGTGTAATATTGAATTCCTGAAGAAGAGAGGCCAAGGCCATTTCATTAGTTTGATATATTATAACCTGGCAAAATGTCATGTGTAATAAGGCATCAGTTTGAGTCTTGTTTGATGCACCTCCCTGCTAATGGCCTGAGAAAAGCAGAAGATGGGCCAAGACCTTGGTTCCTGCACCCAGGTGGGAAACAAGGAAGAAGCTTCTGGCTCCAGGCTTCAGCCTGGTCTAGCCACAGCCACTGTGATCATCTGGGGAGTGAATCAGTAGATGGACGATCTCTATCTGCGTGTGTGTGTGTGTGTGCGCGCGCGCGCGTGCGCTTTCCCAGTAATACAGCCCTTCAAATAAATAAATAAATATTTTAAAATGTGTGTGTGTGTTTTGTCTTGGGGCTGGCACCATTGCTTAACAGGTTAATTCTCCAACTTCAAGTACCGACATTACATAAGGGCACCAGTTTGTATCCCAGCTGCTCCTCTTCCCATCCAGCTCCCTGCTTGTGGCCTGGGAAAGCAGTGGAGGACGGCCCAAAGCCTTGGGACCCTGCACCCACGTGGGAGACCTGGAAGAAGCTCCTGGCTCCTGGCTTCTGATTGGCTCAGCTCCAGTCATTGTGGTCACCTGGGGAATGAACCAGCAGATGGAGTATATTTCTTCTCTGTCCTCTCCTCTTTGTAAATCTGCCTTTCCAATAAAAAAAAAATAGTTTATGAAAAAGATTTGTTTGGGGGATCATTTGGTCACTGCAACTAAGCAAGGGTAGAATTCGGTGGCTGATGACAACCTGCAAATGTCTGCAATTTCTATTGAGAAAATTGCAAGCGACTGGTTAGTGAAGGAATTGATTGAAAGGACAATTTTTCAGTAAGATTTCAATGCCTTTCCTTCTGATTTCAAACACTGGTTTTGCAGCAGGGGTCTCTTCCGTCGCCCAGGCATTTGCCAAGAGGCGACTTCTAGGAGGTGCCCTTGGAGGGAGCTAAGAGGTGCAGTCTCTGGTTAG
This sequence comes from Ochotona curzoniae, assembly GCF_017591425.1. Lineage (NCBI taxonomy): Eukaryota > Metazoa > Chordata > Mammalia > Lagomorpha > Ochotonidae > Ochotona > Ochotona curzoniae. Next base: position 802,894 of record NW_024466769.1, read on the forward strand.
GGAACTCTTAGCCCCAGCCTGGAGGGATTCAGTCATCTGTTCTCCCCTACAAGGGCTTGGCAGGCTGTGCAGGGCCCTCAACAAGCCCAGGGCAGCTGCGGGGAGACTCTCCAGCTGCCGACCAGTTAGAAAATCAGTAATTTCGCAGAGGGCCAAGACTCACAGGGCCAGGCCTAGGGTTTTCTTTGTTCCAGGCCTTTTTCAATGCTGAGATATGACCGAGCAAACACACTGCATGACAAGAATTAATGGTGTGCAATCAATGCTATCCAGGCCAATTTAAGAATTGCTCTTCTCCGTAGGAATTGCACGAAGAAGATAAAAGCACGGTGGCTGACTTTGTTCGCTAACTATTCTACATAGGAAAAAAACAGGAACACAGTGTTCTTTTCTTGTACATCCATTCAGCTTGATTAATGCGCACAAGTTTATAGTTCAGAGATTTTTTTGAAGGACCAGTCTGTTACAAGGCATCCTGACCATATACCATTTATAATGATAACCTGGCTTATAATTTTCCAATGTCCGCATGCCTAAAATGACTATGGCATCACTGTTTTGAAATTCTTATCTTTAGGATAGTGTATAATATTGTGGTACAACAGCTTAAGCCACCACCCGTTTTGCTGGTATCCCATATGAGCACGGTTTGAGTTCCAAATGCTCCACTTCTGATCCAGCTCCTTGCTAATGTTCCCGCGAAGGCAGAGGAAAAGAGTTCAAATCCCTGGGCTCTTGCCACCCCGTGGCTGATCTGGATGGAGTTTTAGGCTCCTGGCTTTGGCCTGGCCCAGTCTCAGCTGTTGTGGTCATTTGGGAAGTGAACTAGCAGATGGAATCTCTCTGTCTCTCTCTCTCTCTCCCCCATAACTCTGCCTTTCAAATCCATAAGTAAATAAACCTTTTCAAAAGACAGACTTCATTTTTTTAAAGCAAGTTATAACGTTCATAGCAAAGATAAGCAGCAAGTGCAGACTTTGCACTTGTTTGCTGCCCCCATGCTTGCTCAGGCTCCTGCATGATCAACTCCCTCTCCCAGAAACATACATCCATTGCGAGCCTCTCCTGACACAGCATTATCACCCGGCATTGTGAGTTTACAACACTGTTGTGTGGTTAGTGCGCTTTAGTGTGTTTTGTGTGTTGTATAAGCTTGTAGTGACTTGGACCCACCATTGTGCTGTCCTACAGTGTAGCTTCCCAATCCTAAAACCCTCTGCCTTCTGCCCACTCAACCCTCCTGCTCCCAGAAGCCCTGACGTCCATTGATCTTTTCATTCTTTCTGTAATTTGCCCCTTACCAAAATGGCAGGTACTTAGAATAAATTGTCTTCCGAAGTGACTGGACCATTTTGTATTCCTGTCAGCACTGAATGGAAGTTGTTGTTGCTTCACAGAAGCACTTGGTGCTGTCAGTGTGCTGGACTTTCTTTTTCTCAGAGATGTATTTATTATTTATTTGAAATAAAGAGTTACAGAGAGAAAGAGAGAGACAGAGCAACAGAGAGATCTTCCATGCACTGGTTCACTCCCCAAATGGCCTTGACGACCAGAGTCGGACCAGGCCAAAGTCAGGAACCTGCAATTCATGCCACTCTCCTATGGAGATATAGGGGTATGCCATCCTCTGCTGCTTCCCCAGTCACCATCTGGCATGTTCAAATCCTGTGCTGGAGTGTTTATCTGAGTCCTGGTTACTGTGCTTCTGGTCCAGCTTGTGCTGATAGGCATCCTGGAGAAGATGGCAAAATACAGCAATGTGGGTGCCCTGGATGGAGTTCCCAGCTTCTGGTTTCAATGTGACCTACACATGTTGAAGGCATCTAGGAAGTGAACCAACACACGAAAGGCCTTTCTCTCTCATGCTCTCTCTGTATGACTCTCTGTGTCAACTTAATTTCAAATAAAAGTAAACGAATATACATTTAAAAAGAGGAAACAGAAAATATTAGTGCCTAAATCCATCCTCAGCCCTGAACACTGTAACTCTCTCCCTAACAGATTTCCCTCCCCTTGGCTATGGCATTGGAATCCAATAAACCCATTGTGAACTGAAAATACCATAAGCCGGGTCCAGCGCAATGGCCTAGCAGCTGAAGTCCTTACCTTGAACATGCCAGGATCCCATATGGACGCTGGTTCTAATCCCGGCAGCTCCACTTCCCATCCAGCTCCCTGCCTGTGGCCTGGGAAAGCAGTCGAGGACGGCCCAAAGCCTTGGGATCCTGTACCCGCATGGGAGACCTGGAAGAAGTTCCTGGATCCTGGCTTCGGATTGGCACAACACCAGCGGTTACACTCACTTGGGGAGTGAATCATCGGACGAAGATCTTCTTCTCTGTCTCTCTTCCTGTGTATCTGCCTTTCCAATAAAAATAAAATAAATCTTTAAAAAAGAGAAAATATCATAAGCCAAATATGCATGGCGCATCCCTAACCCATAGCACATCCCCAGGCAGCACACTGTAGAGTATCAGTGTGGCTCTCCAGGACCACAGGGCTGACGGGCCGTTAAATGAAAAAGGATGGTAATATACCTCTGGCCTAAGACTCAAATTCAACAATCAGTTCTTAGTGGCTGTGTCTTGCTTTCATACCACTGTTAAGTTGGAAAATTGTAACTCAATCCCTTGTGAGGTGGGGACTGGTCTATCAAATCACTAATGAAGAGGGAAACAGCCAAGCCAAGTAGTGGCAGGAACTTGGAGGTGCCTGTTCAGCCCTTTGTCACTTTCCCCCTAATAAGTTAGCAAATGGCTCTATTGTGCACACTGCAGACACAGCAATTCTCAGAGTGTTATGGCATTCTAAACCTGCGGGACAGGCATCGGGTCACAAAAGTTCAAGTGCCTTGGATGAGACTTCCGCCACATCTAAGTGGAGATGGATCTCAAATAGCCACTGAGGCATGCCCTTCCTGTAAGAATTGTCCACCACGGCTTCTCCCTCACATCTCCACAAACTTCACAAACTGCATCTTTTGTTTTAATCAAATAATTTCATAATAAATGTTGCAGGCTTTAACTTGTATGTATTATGCTGATTTCATTTTCACAGCAACCCTATGAGGTGGGCACTGTGGTTTTAAAATCTTTTTTCTATAAACTTAAAAATACTGATTGCATAGTCGAGAGGGATACATACCCACGTGGGCGTTGGATTAGAATGGGAAGGGTCAAGGTGTGGAGGAAGCTGAATAGATAAGTGATTCAGTTCTTTTTTTATGCTCTAGCTTCTGCCGCATTGGGGTGAGGCAGGGTGGGGGAGGGGAGGGAGGAGGGAGCCACTCCTTCCTGTCAGACTACATCAGCACTGAGGCTTGGGGGGGATGGTCACTTGATGATGCCTTAGAGACTGCTGTGGGGAAGAGTGTTCCGAGGGTGTTACTTGAGTGGTTTTGATCTAAGACAATGTCAGTTTCCTTGCTACCCCGTTTAGGAAATCTTTACAAGTCTATTGGCTGACCTTAGGGCATCCAGGAACATTAGGCCCAGGAACAGGTTACAAACTTTGGCCAGAAAAATTGTCCAACCTGTTCAGCTTTTCATCCTCTGATGAGGCACTCAACGTCCTCTGCTGGCCGAGATGAGCTGGCTGTCATGTCTTCCATGTGCATCTGCGCATGCTTTCCACCTAGGTGTGCATTGTTTTTCAAGATGTATCCTTATTTATTTGAAAGGTAGAGTTAACAAAAAGAGAACACACACACACACACACACAGAATCTTTCATCTGCTGGCTCATTCATGGCTACAAATGCCAGAGCTGGGCAAAGCCAGGGCCAGAAGCCCAGAGCTTCTTCCAGGTCTCCTATGTGGGTACAGGAGCCCAAGCAGCTGGACCACTCTCCACTACTTTCTCAGCCACATTAACAGAGAGCTGGAACAGAAGCAGAGTAGCCAGGTCTCAAATCAACCCTCATAGGAGATGCCAGCATCCCAGGTGGAAACTTACCCTGAAACACCACCACACTGGTCGGAGGTATGCATTTAAAGCTGAGGAGAGGAAGGGACGGAGAGCTTCAGTAACTCCCACAGCGAGTAAGTGGTAGAACTAGAATTCACATCCAGGCTGACTGATCATGGACCCTTTCTCCATCACCAAATCCTGCCCCTGCAGACATGTTACTCTTGCTCTATCCACAAGGCATGACCCAGAAGTTGCTCATTTCCCTTTCATACATAGAAAGCATCAAGGGAAACAGAAGATAAGCCAAAGCTTGGAAGAAGATACTTGAATTTGCAAAACATACAGCTCATAAAGACTTCTGCAAAATGGCAAAGAGCGTTTCAACCTCAACAAGAAAAAAAAAAAAAAGGAACGATGCACATTAGAGCTGAGCTAAAGACCTAGCCATGTATGTCCTCCAAAAAGATATGCAGGTTTCAAATAAGCACATGAAAAAAGGTTCCACATCCTATGTCATTAACCAATTGCAAATTCAAACAATGATCAGACACCACTACACACTCATTCCAATGGTGAAAATCCAACATACTGGGGGGGCAGTGGTATGGCACAGCAAATGAAGCTGCTGTCTGCAATGCTGCTATCCTCCTTGGGTGATGCTCCAGTTCTGGAGGGTGCACATTGCCTCATGTTTGTTTTTCTTTGCTGTGTATCTTACAATGCCTTGACATCTTGGGGCCTAGCTAATCCTGGAGAGAATGCTCCTCCCAGGACTTCTTTCCCTGATTCAGGAAATAGCATGACCTTGAACATGTCTTTGATATGAAACCAACCAATCACCTCCTTTTTTCTAACAATGCATACAGATGCAATACCCTCTCCCTGTCCTAAATTACTCCAGGGCCAAGGACCAGATAACTAGGGATGTCACAGCCCACCAAAATGATCCACACCATCCACTGCCAAAGCTGCCTAGCCCACTGACCCTGTCTCACCCGTTCATGTACTAAAAAAGGCTCTGCTCCCGCTTTCCCTGCTTCCTCCCTCTGCCTCCTGACACAGCCCAGACCTTCGCCGGCTGGTCCTGGCATGCAGTGATCTAGCCCTGCTTGGTCCTGGCATGGTCCTGCTTCTGGGAACTGTGTGCAACCAGTTCTTCCATGGCCATCACCTCCAGATCTACTGGCCTCACTGTACCTGAAGAACAACAAAACCCCAGGTACATTAAAAAAAAAAAAAACATTTTCAACAAAGTGTATTTACTTAAAAGCAGCGTTGGGGCCAGCACAATGGCTAAACAGGCAAATCTGCTACCTTGTTTTATCAGCCTCCCACATAGGCATCAGTTTGTGTCCCCAGCTGCTCCACTTCTGATCCAGATTCCTGCTTGTGTCCTGGAAAGCAGTAGAAGATGGTTCAAATGCTGGGACCTTGCGCCCACATGGGAGACCCTGAGGAGACACCTGGCTCATAGCTCCTAGCTTCAGATCGGCTCAGTTCTGGCTATTCCAGCCATTTGGAGAGTGAACCAGCAGATGCAAGAACTAGTGCTAGGCGTCTGCAGCTCCATCTGAGTCTCCCATATATATGGGAGACGAACATGCCCAAACACTTGAGGCATTTTCTGCTGCTTTCCCAGGTACATTAGCAGAAAGCTGAATCGGAAGTTAAGCAGCCGAAACTCCATCCCGAACTCATATGAGATGCCAGCATAGCATGCAGTTTGACTTGCTGTGCCACAATGCTGGTTCCTAGACACATTTTGGAATAATTCAACGCCAAGCTGCCAACTCTGACGGCTTGTCCATAGCTGTATGCAATGCAGAAATGAGGAAAGGTCACATTGTGTCCAGCAATTGATGTCTGCCCCAAGCATGGCAGGAAGTGTGCTCTCAGATGCGGGACAGGGTCAGCCATCCACATGCATGGGTCCCACACCCACAGCTTCATGTAGCCTGGGTTCACAAAATGAGTCAGAAAAACAGCTGCAGGTGACCTGAGTGTGTACACATGACTTATTTCTTACCAATATTCCTTAAGTGATACAGTGTAATAACTATTTATTCAGCAACTGCATTGTACCTGACAGCCTAGGTAACGGAGACAGGATGCAAATGACAAGTGAAAACAGGTATGAGTTCTCCACAAACCCTGGGCCACCTGATCCAGGCACTTGAGCTCTGAGTTCTTTGTGTCTCTGGGGCCTTGGAGCCAGTCTCCCACGGAGAACGAGGAAGAACTGGACTACCAATCAGCCTCTTCTTTGAAACAAACACCATCATAATTTGTATATCCCAAAAACATGAATTGAGCATCCTCAATGCCAGTTTTAGGTGGGGCATCCTCTAAGTGACCCTGTGCTCAATGCCAAGACAGAGAGGGTAACAAGGAAACACCACTCCCTGCCCTGGGCCTGGGGGCTCCGCACAAACTTTTTATTTTATTTTTTTTAGAAAAAGGATTTGTTTATTTTTATTGGAAAGGCACAGAGAGTTTGCAGAGAGGAGAGACAAAGATCTTCCACCCGCAGAGCTAAGCCGATCCAAAGCCAGGAGCATCTTCCACGTCTCCCACATGGGTGCAGGGTCCCAAGGCTTTGGGCCGTCCTCTACTGTTTTTCCAGGCCACAGGCAGGGAGGTGGACGGGAAGTGAAGCAGCTTCGATAGAACAGGCACCCATAGGGGATCCTGGTGCTTGCAATGTGAGGATTTAGCCACTGAACCATCACGCCAGACCCTCCCCACAAACTCTTTATGAATCTTGACAACCTCCCCCAACCCCCATGCTCCAGGAGGACTCCCCAAACCTGCCTCCCTCCACACCACTTTGGGGACCCCACTGTATATTTAACTGCTCATTCCTGTCAGCTGCGGACAGCTCCCATTTCTAGGAGGAAATAAGGCTGCAAGCCTGGTTCCCAACAGCCCACAGTGGAGTTCCCGGCTGGCAGCCACTGCTGCACCTGGACCTTTTTCAAACCACAGAAGGAGAAATGGCCTCACTTCATGCAACCTCTTCCCTTGCCTCTCACTTCCCTCCTGTCGCATCTCAGCTTATCATGACGGTTCTTCTCCAGGGACCTGAGCAGCAACCTAGCAGCATCAAACTGGGAGTTAGAGCCTCAGCCTGCGAAGGCTAGGGAGCCACATTCAGCCCATTTCTTGCCATGTCTGGCCCTCCAAATCCATGTCCATCTCACATGAAAAATACACCCCTTCCTTCCTTAAAGCCCCAAAGCCTCATGCACTCCAGCATGAACCTTAAATTTCTCCCTTGTCCTGGCGAGCATGCTCTCAGCACAGTAGACACCTCAAACCATGCACAGGATTGAACCCAACACATGCTGTTTTATATAGTACATGTGACATGGCTAATTCTTTAATGCATATTTATTTGAAAGCAAGAGAATTAAGGAAAACAGATAGAGCTCCCACCCACTATTGCACTCTCCACATTCCCACACTGGTCTGGCAGGAACCAGGAACTCACACAGCGTGAGTGGGAGGAACTGTAAGTTATCACTTGTTTCCTCCCAGGGTCAGCCTTAGCAGGGAGCCAGATTGAATAGCCTAGACTGGATCCAAGGCCCTTTGTCGCATACCAGCTGTGGGCTTCCCAGCCAGAGTATCACCTGCTGGGGCAAACCCTCACAGCTGAAGATTCATTCTGACCGTGAATTACGACCTCTTTCCTACGCTGTATGAAATAACAGCTTTTCACTTGAAGGGAATGCTTTGGAGCCTGGAACACAGGCACCCCTACTGGAGAAGATCTCTGAGACCCGGCTGCCTGGCTTTCACCTCAGCTCCTGCCATCAAGCCTGAGACAGCAGCCGAGACAAGCGCTTGGGACCCCGGTGCCCATGTGGCAAACCTACAGGGAGTTCCAGGTTCCGGGCCAAGCTGTGGTCCAGCCTAACCAGTGCCCAGGCTGCTGTGGCGACTGGAGGAGTAAACCAGATGATGGAAGCTGTTCTCTCCCTCTGTCATTTAAATATAAATACATATACAGAGATGTATAATTGCATATATGTATATTTTATTTGAAAGGCAGAGTTTTTTTTTTTAAGATTTATTTTATACAAAGTCAGATATACAAAGAGGAGGAGAGACAGAAAGGAAGAGCTTCCATCCATTGATTCACTCCCCAAGAAACCACAACAGCCAGAGTTGTGCTGATCCAAAGCCTGGAGCCTCTTCCAAGTCTCTTATGTGGGTGCAGGGTCCCAAGGTTTTGGGCTGTCCTCGACTGCTTTCCCAGGCTACAGCAGGGAGCTGGATGGGAAGTGGAGCTTCCAGGGTTAGAACCAGCGCACATACGGGATCCTGGCCCATGCAAGGTGAGGACTTTAGCTGCTAGGCTACTGTAACATGCCTGAAAAGACAGATTTACAGAGAGAATGAGAAACAGAGATCTTTGATCCACTGGTTTACTCCCCAAATGGCTGCATTGGCCAGAGTTGGGCTGCTCCCAAGCCAGGAGTCAGGAAATTTTTCCAGGTCTCCCACAAGTGTGCAGGGAGTTGTGACATCCTCTGCTGCTTTTCCAGGACATTTTAGGAACTGTATCAGAAGTGGAATAGCCAGGACATTGCTCACATATGGGCGCTGGCGAGGCGACTGGAGTCTTGGCTTACCACATGTCAGTCCAGAACATTTATATCTATAGCTATATCTACACATCTGCTCAGCTAAATCTACATTGTTTTGTTTACAAATTCTACCTTCCACAGAACACTAAAACACAAACACAATTCAGCCATGCATCTGGCCACTTTTCTGCAATGATTGTCTTGGCTCCATTGCCAGTGGTAGAGCTCAACTCCACTTGAGACCCCCTGAAAGGGCATACCATTCACACCTCCACTGTCAGTTCATGATGGCTCCATCCCTGCTCTCCCCACATTTGCCTTCTGCTTCTCTGAGCTTCCCCAGTCCCACCTTAGCTCCCACTCGGGCTCATTCCGCCCTTGCCAGCTGTGTTTTCAGCCTCTGTTCTTTACCCAGGTGTACTTTCTAGGGATTGGTCACGCAGCACACCTACAGCTCTGTATAAAGTTCTTGCATGTGGCCATCATAACACAAGATCAGTGGCTGCCTTTAGGTAATAATGCATATGCGAATGCACTTTTGGAATGCACATAACACATCCCCCTATTTAATTTAAACACAACGAGGAATGTAAACCTGGAGAATTTCAAATCATTCGTCTATATCACCTACGGGGTGGATGACATGGCATGTGGTCAATCGCTAGGCACAGAGAACCACAAAACGCGTTCCTACTCTAAACGTGCTCTGCCGGATGGGGCTTATGACTGCTAACAAACCTGCAGCCTTTCTGTCAGAACTGATTTTCTAACTGCTACAGCGCAAGTGAGCCGCACTCCGGCTGCTCGCTGACTTTTTCCCGTCCCGCCAGGAGAACTCCAAACGCACGGTGCCCATGCGACGCAAGCTCAACGCAACTCTCTGTTCCGAGAACCAGAAAATAGTAAACTTCAGATTCACTGACCTAAGGCAGGAAAACCCTGTGGGTTAGTTCCCACATTTACAGGGGAGGAGCCAACACGGTGCAGAAGTTCACAGTCCCCACAAAACTTTACAGGTGCTGCCCCTTTAAGAACGAACTTTCCTGTTGTGCCCCTGAAACCAAGACCACGGCGCCGCCCACCCCAGCCTCAATGCGCATGCCCCCAGCGCACTGTCCAATCGGAATGTAGCGCGCACGGGCGGGGGCGGGGCTGTGTTCCGCCGGCGGCCGGACGCTACGGAGCACCCCTTGGTCCAGAATTGGCAACCGACCAATCGGAGCCCAGGAAGTTCCTGCTCCCAGCCAATGGCTCGTCAAGTTCGCCGAGGGCCGGAGCAGCACGGAGGTGTCGGGTGGGGGACAGGGCGACACGGCGGGTCGGAGAGGCACCGCGGCCCTGCCGGAGATCCGGGACCGCCCGCGTCTGTTCTCATCCACCAGGACGGACGTGGGGCTCGGGGCGGGCGGGAGCCTCTCGGGGCGGGACGAGGCTGTGTCCCGCCTGTTCCTTCTCGCTCTCCCCTACGTGCTGGTACATTCCAAGGTGGCCGTCCTCCGCAGGTGGATGCTTCCGGGTGGACGGTTGCATGGCTGCGTTCCTCCCCCGTGCCCTCGTGGTCCAGTGCACACGGTGGCCGTGGGGTCACTCACCTGGGGTTACACACCTGCTGGGGCCACTCACCTGGGGTCACACACTTGTGGTCACACAGTTGGGGTCACACAGCTGGGGTCACAACCCTGCGGGGATCACACACACATGGGGTCACAACCCTACGGGGGTCACTCACCTGGGGCCACACACCTGGGGTCACTCACCTACTGCGGTCACACACCTACTGGGGTCACTCACCTGGGGTCACACACCTACTGGGGTCACTCACCTGGGGTCACTCACCTACTGGGGTCACACACCTACTGGGGTCATTCACCTGGGGTCACACACTTACTGGGGTCAGTGGTGTGAACGCACACTGAATGACCGAGGGCTGCAAGTGATTCTGCATCTGGGGAGCCCTGGGGACTTGGGCAGGTCTGTTCTCTGGACCACGAGGTGGGCATCAGTGGGTGTAGCCTGGCTCCCGGTGCCCGCTGCTTCACTCCACAGTTGGGTAGATGTCCAGGTTCTGGCCATCGCACACTGCCTGCCATCAGACCTGCCCCTGCTGGGAGCAGCCAGTAAACCTGGCTGAGGTTTCTGGTCTGGGTTTCAGTCTGTCTGAAGGACCTGGAGCCCAGATTTCCTTTGAGGCTGTCACCCAGCATGCGCTGACATCCAGGGCAGCAAAGCAAGGGCTGAGGGCGACATGTGAAAAAGGGGCAGATGCGGTGGATGGCGACATGTGAAAGAGAGGTGGATGTGGTGTCACCGCGGGTGAAGTTGTGGCCTGGAATGTCAGCATCCCGCATTGGAGCTTCTTCATGTCAGTGCTGCTCCCCTGTGATCCCGCTCCCTGCCAGTGTGCCTGCGAAGGCAGCCGGTGATGGCTCAAGTACTTGGACCCCTGTTCACCCACATGGAAGACCAGGGTCTGGCTCCTGGCTCCTGGCTTAGCCTGGTGCAGCCCTGGCTGTTTTTGCTATTTTTGGAGTCAACCAGTGTCAGTTTCTCAGTGTAGTTTTTCATATTATGATCTTCATAAGCCTTTTTTAAGATAATTATTATTATTGGGAAACCAGATTTACAGATGGAAAGATCTTGCATTTACTGGTTCACTGCCCAGATGGCCACAACTGCCAGAGCTGTGCCATGAGCTTCTTCCAGATCTTCTACATGGGTGCAGGAAACAGCCTCTGCTGCTTTCCCAGGTATAAGCAGGGAGTTGGATCAGAAGGGGAGCAGCTGCGACAGGAACTTGTACCCAATATGCTCCTGCTTGAAATTGCAGGATTAGTCTATTGGGTCATTGCACTGGCTCCCTGCCATAATCCTTTTTTTGGAAACCTTCCTCATATATATGGATTTTTTTTATTCCTTTTTTTCCCCCACCAAATGAACTTAGCTGTTAATCCAAGTTTTCCACAAAGTTTGGAAGTACCTTACAAGCTCAGTGAGTTGAGGCTGCCATAAACGGAGTCATGAGGGAACAGGATGGATGCAGACTGCCACAGCATTATAAGATGGGGCTTTGGGTCCCAGGTTAGGAAAGTGACTTTGGACCTGTTGGTGAGGAATGCCCCAGGGGTGTCCCAGGATTGGCAGGCTCTCCCCACTCCCCGCGGATATTGCCTGTAGCGAGCCCAGTAATGTCAGTTACTCCCCTGGCCTCCTAAGCATCAAAACAACTACCCTGCACCCTGAGACTTCAGTACCCCCCAAATGGCCTGCTTCATGGGTGGGCAAAAAGGCACCAGCAGGCATGGTGACTGAGCTAGCACTCAGGTGGCGAAGCAGTCTGGCATTATTTGGGAAAGTTTGAGATATGCAAACCTCCCAAGCCTCCAGTTCTGCCTTCTGACAGTTTGCAAGCAGACTCTGAGTGAACACCGGGTGGCCTTGCGCTCGACCACAAGAGCAAACACAGGCCAACCATCTGTAACCATGAGACCGTGGATAAACAAATGACGAGTACATGCTATAGAACACTGTACAGCAGTGGTAATGAACAGACAGCTGCTGTTCTAACAGCTAACAGGAACAATAGGGAAGGCGGGCTGGAGCAGAGTGCATGCACTGAGTACCCAACCTGTGGGCTGATGCTTAGGCATAGTAGGTTAAGCCTCCGGCTGAGATACCAACATCTCATATAGGCACCAGTTTTGAGTTTCACCTGCATTCTGTCTAATCCAGCTCCAGGATAGTGGCCTGGGAATGAAGCAGAGGATGGCTTAAATCCTTGGCTCTAGGCACCCCTGTGGGAGACTTGGGAGAAAAAGCTCCTGATTCTGGCTTTGGATCAGCTCAGCTCTAGTCACTGTGACCATTTGAGGAGTAAACCAGCAGATCAGCAGATGGAAGACACTCCCTGACTCTCGCTCTCTGCTATCTCTATAAATCTGCCCTCCAAATAAATAGAAAATAAATCTCAAAAATCTTAAATCTTAGAAAGTTCAGGGGCAGTGGCCAGCACCAGTTTGAGTCCTGGTTGCTTTACTTTGAATCCACTTCCTTGCTAATGCACCTGGGAAAGCAGCTGGTGCATTAGCAAGGAAGTGGATTCAAAGTAAAGCAAACCAGGGCCCGTTCAGGGGCCCAGCACAGTAGCCTAGTGGCTAAAGTCCTTGCCTTGCACACGGCCAGAATCCCATGTGGGTGCTGGTTCTAATCCCGGCTGCTCCACTTTCCATCCAGCTCCCTACTTGTGGCCTGGGAAAGCAGTTGAGGACGGTCCAAAGCCTTGGGACCCTGCACCCATGTAGAAGACCTGGAACAGTTTCCTGGCTTCAGATCAGCTCAGCTCTGGCCATTGCGGCCGCCTGGAGAGTGAATCGACAAACAGAAGATCTTCCTCTCTATCCCTGTTCCTCTCTGTATATCTGACTTTCAAAATAAAAATAAATAAAATCTTTTTTTTTTTTAAAGGTTCAGGACAGGCATTCCGTCTGGCAGTTAAGATGTAGCTTGGGACACACACATTCCATATTAGAGTGCCCAGTTCAAGCCCTGGCTCTGTTTCCGATACCAGTTTCCTGCGGATGTGCACTTTGGGGCACACCAGATGATGGCTCAGGTGCTGGGGTCCTCCTGCCTCTGTGGGCAACCCACACTGAGTTCCTGGCTCCATGCTTCAGCCTAACCTAACTCCAACTCTGAAGGCATCTGGTGAATGAGCCAGAAGATGCAAGTTCTCTGTCTACCTTTCAAAGACATACATTTTTGAAGCTTAAAAGGCAACAAATACTAAATAAGATGTTCAGGCATTTGTATATGCTGTAAAGTTCCTTTCTTTTAACAAAGAGCCAAGAGGCTGGCTCTGTGACACGGTGTGATTGGGCCACCACCTGTAATATTGGCATCCCATATGAACTCCAGTTTGAGTCCCGGGTGCTACATTTCCTTTCAGTCTCCCTGCTAATACACCTAGGAAGGCAGTAGAAGATGGTTTAAGCGCTTGGACCACTGCATCCACCAGCGAGATCCAGGTGAAGTTTAAGCCTCCTGGCCTTGGCCTGGCCCAGCTCTGGCTCTTTGAGGAGAGAACCAGGGGATAGAAGATCTCTCTGTATGAGTCTCTCCTTCTCTCTGTGTCACTCTGTCTTTCAAACAAATAAAATAAGCCAAACAAAAACAAAAGTAAAAAGGCTGAGTGGCGGGAAGTACACTAGGAGCTCCAGGAGGTGAGGGTGAGAGAAGTGAGCCAGGGGCATGCAAGGTCTATGGTTGAGACTAGGGCTGGCACTGGAATGAACAGGAAAGGTGCTGAAGGCGCTGCCCAGCAGGACCAGGGGCCTGGGTTTGGGCCCGGCCTCTCTGGTGCCTTGGGGTAGAGAAAGGCCTCCCAGTCCCGTGGTTCCTCCTCGCCCCAGCCAGCCCCGCAGAGGTGCTGCAGATGGCTCGGCTCTTTCTGCCAGCCAGAGGGAGGAAGGCCTGAGCTAGTCAGAGACAGGTGGGCGCCAGAGAATGAGACCGTAGGAGAGGTACCCGAGCTAGCAAAACAGATGGTTCTGACTAGTAAAATGGAGGACCCCAAGATGTGAGGGCCTTCTGGGAGGAGGAGCCCAGGCCCCGTGGGGGGGCCCCAGCAGGACTTGTTTAACCCTTGTGGTTTTCTGCACTTCCTGTTCCTTTGCTCACTGCGGAAGTTCTTCTTACCCTGCACCCTGAGCCCAGCCGAGAGAACAAAGACAGAAGGCACCATGAGTGCGGGCCCTGCAGGAGGCAGGCCCGGGGTTCGGGGAGGACCTGAGCCAAAGCAGAACATTCCCTCCAGCCTCCTTCAGGACCATGAAAACCAGCGACTCTTCGAGATGCTGGGACGCAAGTGCTGGGTGAGCTGGGGATCCCCTGGCGCTCCCTGCCTCCCGTCCTCTGCCTCCTCCTCTCCCTCTTGGCTCCTCAGCCTCTCCAGCCCTCCTCTCTCTTTCTCCATCTTCCCTGCCTTCTCTCCCTCTCCCATATCTCCCGTCCTAGAAGCCCCCTGTGGTTGTTCGCCCATCCCAGGAAGAGCTCGATGTCTCCTCCATGACAGCCACAGGCCCGGAAGGGCCAGGTATGGCTCTCCAGGACCCTCCGGCTGGCCCTGACCAGGCTGCCCTGCTCTCCCTGGCAGACGCTGGCCACTGCAGTTGTTCAGCTGTACCTAGCGCTGCCCCCTGGAGCTGAGCACTGGACTAAGGAGCATTGTGGGGCTGTGTGCTTCGTGAAGGACAACCCGCAGAAGTCCTACTTCATCCGCCTTTATGGCCTTCAGGTGAGCCCCGCCCCTCACAGCACTTCCCTGTCTGCAAAGCCAGATCTCCGTGATGAACTCTGAGCCCTTGGAGCAGCCGGCAAACAAACCCTTGATCCCGAGAACCAGGACTCACCCAGATCTCAAAGCCTGTGTTGCTTTCTAACTCTCATTTCAAATATTAAGCCACTTCCCAGGCCCACTTGGGTCTCCCAACTCAACTAACCGAGCACTGTGTTTATGCCTAAGCCTCTCATCTATTCAGAGCTCAGCATGCTGCATCTCAGCAGTCCCCCATCAAAACTCCTGAGCCCCAGCTGTTTGCTCAGCACCTAAGTAATAAGCCTGCTACATAGACCCCAGACCTGAAGAGTCCATTGAGTCTTGAACTTCTCAAATTCCAAATCAGTCTTCTTAAGCCCACAGTATGAACCGCAGAAGGTCCACCTTAAAACTACTCAAACAGATGCTGGCAGGGTAGCCCATCAATACAAGCCTCCATCTGCAGTGTCAGAATCCCATATGGATGCTGGTTCTACTCCCGGTTGTTCTATTTCCAACCCAAATCCCTGTTAATGGCCTGAGAAAGCAGTGGAGGATGGTCCAAGTCATTGGGCCCCTGCACCCACATGGGAGACCCAGAAGAAATTCTTGGCTTCGGCCATTTGGGGAATGAACCAGTGGATACAAGATCTTTCTGTTTCTATTTCTTTGTGTAACTCTGACTTTCCAATAAAAGTAAATAAATGGGTTTTTTTTTAAGACTTATTTATTTATTGGAAAGTCAGATATACAGAGAGGAGGAGAGACAGAGAGGAAGATCTTCCATCCGATGATTCACTCCCCAAGTGAGCACAACGGCCGATGCTATGCCGATCCAAAGCCAGGATCCAGGAACTTCTTCTGGGTCTCCCACACGGGTGCAGGGTCCCAAGGCTTTGGGCCGTTCTCGACTGCTTTCCCAGGCCACAAGCAGGGAGCTGGATGGAAGTGGAGCTGCCGGGATTAGAACCGGCACCCATATGGGATCCTGGTGTGCAAGGCGAGGACTCTAGCTGCTAGGCCACGCCACCGGGCCCAGTAAATAAATGTTTTTAAAATGTCATAAACTACTCAAACAAATAAGGAAATAATTCCCAGGCTTTCCAGGCTTAAGCTCTAAACTCATAAAGGTGATCCTGACATCACTTCCAGATGCCAAGGCCATCAACTATTGACCAAACTCCACAGGTCTAAGTCAGCTTCATGGACCCCCAATTGCAGATATTTTGGCTGAAGTCCTCCCCTACATGCCAAGTGTATATGTCAGGAAACTCAAGTTTCAACCCTACCGCCCAAGTCCAACCTGCCACAGAGCCAGGGCAGCCCAGGATTTGGATCAAGGCTTTGTATGAATCTGTTTCCTGGGTCTGGATTCCTACATTTTCCAAACCTAGACCCAGTCCCACATGTCGAGCCCTGAACACCACATCTAAAGCACCTTCACATCCAAAGTGGAGTCTGGTACTCAGGTTCTTTATTAACCTTCTGATTCTGACACCTGGACCCTCAAATCTCTGATGCTGATAGCAAGTCTCCTGAATCAGACTCCCGAGCCCCAAGCCTAGACAGCATGGCCCCTGCCCAGATAACAACAGCCTGTCACCCAGCTAGAGGGTACCTCGGTGCTGGTGTGCCTCCATCACCTCCCTGCACCTTTCCAGGCTGGCCGGCTGCTCTGGGAACAGGAGCTGTACTCACAACTGGTCTACTCCACTCCCACTCCCTTCTTCCACACTTTTGCTGGAGATGTAAGTAATCAACCAAGCCCTATAAAACAAGGGGGCATGGGGAGGAGGTGGGAATTGTGGGAGAAGGGAGCCTAGAAGGCTGCTGACCCTGAGGCATGTGCAGGACTGCCAAGCGGGCCTGAACTTTGCCGATGAGGGCGAGGCCCAGGCCTTTCGGGCCCTGGTGCAGGAAAAGATCCAGAAAAGGAATCAGAGGAAAAGTGGAGGTGAGGAGACCTTGAGGGAGGTGAGGCTTTTGAGGTTTCCCACACTTTGCATTCCCCTCCATGGTTTGACTCCCCATTGACCCCTTTCTACAGACAGACGCCAGCTACCACCACCACCAGCACCAGTCACAGAGGGTGAGTTTTCTAGAACATGTAGGGATGAAGAGGGCTTGCCCAGGAACCTGTGGCAAGCCCCTGCTCTTTCCATCTACCCAGAAAGAAAAGGGGGACTCCCACCCTTGCCCTCACACCCAGGTGGAGACCAAGGGGGTGAGTGCTGATTCTTCTTTGTTATCTTTGAGTGGTGGGAACTTGGTGGAAGAGTAGGTGCAAAAAGGATCTACTCATTTCTCTCCATTGACCCCACTTGGGCCCCTCGCTCATTCCCTTCACGATCATTATTTTTCTCTCTCCCTCTCCCAACAGTTCTCTTGCTTCCTGCCCCTTTGTTTGTTAGATAAGTGGGTCAGTGGTCTAGTCACATCACCCTATTTTCTGCATAGGCCCACCAGGTGGCCCCGTGTCTGTGGGGCTGGTGACAGTGGACATCCAGAATCCTGACATCACGAATTCACGGTATCGTGGGCTCCCAGCACCTAGTGCTAGCCCAGCTGATAAGAAACGTTCTGGGAAGAAGAAGATCAGCAAAGCTGATATTGGTGCACCCAGTGGATTCAAGTAAGTGCCTCTCCCCAGTGGTCCCACAGACTCCCAGGGGTGGATAGGGCACTTATGAACAGGTGAAAAGCTAGGTGGAGGGAAGAATTGTCAAATGGGTTCAAGGAAGGGACTATACTGAGGTAAACGAGGTGCACAGCATGGAAAATTCAAGGAGGCAACTGCCCTCAGGGTCATGCTGCCTCTGTAAGTGTTATAGCCCAACCACCTCTCT
This sequence comes from Ochotona curzoniae, assembly GCF_017591425.1. Taxonomy (NCBI): domain Eukaryota; kingdom Metazoa; phylum Chordata; class Mammalia; order Lagomorpha; family Ochotonidae; genus Ochotona; species Ochotona curzoniae. The sequence goes on from NW_024466769.1 coordinate 820,550, forward strand.
GACCTTACCCAAGTTCCAAACCTTGTAGGCTGGTGGACAAGGTAGATGGTAAATGAGATAGTGAGTGCAAAGGTAGGAGGATGAAGATATGAATGAATGAATGAATGAATGAATGAATGAATGAATGAATGAATGAGTGGTTGAATGGATGGCTTAATCAGTTCAGTGAAGGTTGGTGGGTAGGATGGCTGAGTGAATGAGTATGGGGACAGACTGATAAGCAGGTTGATTGGTTCACCAGCAAGGTGGGTCAAGGTAGTTGAATATGTGGATGAATGGGCAGTTTAGTGGGTAAGTGAACAGAAGTATGTGGCTAAATGGGTACAAAAATGAGTGGCAGGAGGAAAAGCAGGGACAGACTTGTGGATGGCTGGGTGCCTAGACAACTGTGTGTGAGTTCAGATTGGTGGGCAGATGGATGAATGGTAGGCGTGGCTCAGGTGTGGGCTGATGGCAGAGGGCAGATGTGTGTAGCCATCAGGATGGATGGGAATGGACAGGTGAGCAAGTGATTGAGTGTGGAGAGGATGGAAGGAGGGGAAGATGTGTGTCCCCACCCACGGACCACTTCCCCACTCCACTGCTTACCTCACTCAGCCATTCAGACTCAGGCATGCGTCCTGGCCTCTCTGGAGATGTCCAAGGAGGAGGGGGCACGAGGGTTCCCTGGGAAGGGAGGACAGAGGGGCTCATTGTCCTCTCCTCACCTCCTCCAGACATGTCAGCCATGTGGGGTGGGACCCTCAGCATGGATTTGACGTGAGTAATTCCCAAGTGTCCCTGGATCCCGCTCACCTGCCTTTTCATAGAGCTCACTGAGAGCCCTTAGCCAGCCCCACTGCTTCCCACACCCTGGCCAACATGGCACCTGTGACAGTCCTATCCCTTCCCTCCACACCTTCTTCCTCTGTCCTGCCCACCTCCGGGACAGGTGAACAATCTCGACCCTGATCTGCGGAGCCTGTTCTCCAGGGCGGGAATCAGTGAGGCTCAGCTCACCGATGCAGAGACATCCAAACTGATCTATGACTTCATCGAGAACCAGGGAGGGCTGGAGGCTGTGAGACAGGAGATGAGGCGCCAGGGTGAGACCCCTCTCTACCCAGCCTTCTTCTTCAGCCTTGGTGGCTGTGAAGGAGTTCATGAGGGAGTTCATCAGTCAGTGGAGGTGGGGTGGCAGACCCATTTTACAGATGAGCAGAATTGTATTTGCAAGAACACAATAATAATGACAGCTGTGTGTTATTTCTCCCACCCCCACAGAGCCACCCCCACCACCATCCAGAGGAGGAAACCAGCCTCCCAGACCCCCACTTGTGGGTAGCAACAAGGGCCGTATTGGTCCACTACCCCCTGTGCCTTTAGGGGGTGCTCCACCCCCACCCACACCACGGGGACCCCCACCCCCAGGTCGAGGGGGCCCTCCACCACCACCCCCTCCAACTACTGGCCGTTCTGGACCACCACCCCCTCCACCGCCTGGAGCTGGGGGACCACCAGCTCCACCTCCTCCACCCCCTCCACCACCACCACCACCACCCAGCTCTGGGGATGGACCAGTGCCTCCTCCACCTCCTCCTGCTCCATTGTCTGGGGGCAACGTGGCCTCTGGAGGCGGTCGGGGGGCACTTCTGGATCAAATCCGGCAGGGAATTCAGCTCAACAAGGTGAGGACTTGCACAATGAAGAATTAGGGGGTCTGGGAGGATACTGGTGGACCAAGACTGATGTGGGTGCCAGACTTCGGGGATTGAATGCTAAGGTTAGCAGATGGGTGGAGAGCCTTGAAGAGGATTGGTGTATGGGAGGAAAAACTATGACGAAGGGGCTGAGAAGTTCTGATCCTTCCTCACTGCAGACTCCTGGGGTCCAAGAGAGCTCAGCCCTGCAACCACCACCACAGTCCGCCGAGGGACTGGTGGGTGCCTTGATGCATGTGATGCAGAAAAGAAGCAAGGCCATCCACTCCTCAGGTGAGCCTGTTCTGGCCTAACCTTGGCCATCAAACATCCCCAGCAGACCATATCAATCGAGACATTAGCTGTTTTCATTAATAACAGCATCTTTAGGAGTGTTAGCTCAGTTAATGTTAACATTGACATAGTAAATGACCATGATAGAACTTATCTTGATAGAACTTATTCAGTCCTATTGACTTCAGCCCACTATGTAACCATAATATTTTAAAGAACCCCATCTTTGATACTAGTATTAACTTTAACTTCCTGTACTAACAGCTTTACATGAATTCATAATGAAGTATAGCTGATTTCATCTTTTTGCAATAATTCTAACATTAACCTCTTAATGTGTGAACAATATTATCTTCACACATTCTATAAAGATAATAGTAATTTCAACCTATCATGAGACAATAATACAATTAAGTCCAACTTTGACAATAACAGAAAATGTATCCACAAGTTTAATGCAAATCAGTTATGTGATAGCATTACAAACAAGCCTTATCTTTTGGGTGACAGGAGCCTGTGTACTCAGGCCATTTTCTGCTGCCTTCATAGGCACGTCAGCAGGGAGCTAGATCAGAAGCAGAACAGCTGGAGCTGTCACTATAGTATAGTGGGTAAAGTGGCTGCCTAGAGTGCCAGCATCCCCCATGGGTGCCGGTTTGTGTCCCAGCTACTCCAATTCCCATTCCTTGCTAATGGCCTAGCAAAAGCAGTACAACAAGGCCTAAGTGTTTGGGCCTCTGCTACCTGTGTGGGACACCTGGATGAAGCTCTTGGCTCTTGCATTTAGCCTGGCTCAGCCCTCATCATTGTGGCCACTTTGGGGGAGGTGAACCAGTGGATAAAAGATCTCTCTCTCCCTCTCCATCTCTGCTTCTCTCTGTAACGCTGAGTTTTAAACAAATACATCTTGAGGGAAAAAAAATAGAATAGCTAGGACTCAAGCCATTGTCCTTAAGGGATGCCAGCGTCACAGGTGGTAGCTTAACCCGCTGTGCCACAACTTGGGCCCTATAATGCCATCCCCAGACTAACCATTTTTGATAATGCTGTCTTAATTTCAACTCCAACCAGAGAACTTTCTGAATCTTTGTCTCCCTTTAGATGAAGGGGAGGACCAAGCAGGTGATGAGGATGAAGACGATGAATGGGATGACTGAGTTGCTGCCCCTGCTTCTCTGCTGTCTACTGCCCCAGCCCGCTGGCCCAGACTCTACAGTCCAGGACCTCACATCCGATTGCTTCCCCACCAACCCTTCACATGCTGTTATCCCTTGCTTGTCCTCGTACTCACTGTCCCAATACCAAGGATCTTTTTATTATTAAAGTTTATTTAAAAGATGTGGAGATCACAGATCCCTGTGGGCCATGTTTAGGGTGGTGGGGGATGGGATGGGAAAGATGGGAGAGAGAGAAATGCTTCTGCTTTCCATCCTGTGTTTGTGGGAAGAGAGAGAGAGAGCATTCCTCTGCATTGCCAGCCTTCATATGTTCCTGGAAAGGGGAGCGGCTTCATGATACCAGCCCAGATGCAGGGGGAGAGGAAGTAGGCTCCCGTGATTGAGACATGGGCAGGGGGGTTTCAAAGAGCAGGAGCAGTGTGGCTTGCATCTTGGGACCCTGTGCCAGCGACCTAACTGTCCCACGTCATTCCCCTTCAGGGGGCTATGACGCTCGGGTTGCCTGCAGGGAGCAGAATCATCAGCTCTTGTATAGTTATTTCCTGCTCATTGGGACATGGGGCTTTTCTGTCCCTGATTCAGAATTTTCTTTTTAATATATAGTTAATTTGGTTAAGTTTATCTAAAAGCTGAGGAAATTACAAACACACACAGGCCATATGCAGAAATGGATTGAATAGGGAGGGGAAAGGTGGGAGAAGGATGTTTCTACTTTTCATTATGTGTCCCCAGGAAGAGAGAGATTGCCCTTCTCTATTGTCTCGCTTCTCGTGAGCCTGGGAAATAGAGTGATATGATACTACCTCCAAGTCTCAGGTGAGGAAGAGTACATCCTGGGGAAGAGGTCAGTTGATTGATAGGTAGGCATACAGTACATAGAACATGGGAGATATGGCTTCCAATTCTTGATTCTAAGCTTGACACCTGCCTGTCCCATTTCATTTCCCCCATCAGAGATTTCTGATCCATATGCTTAAGGGCTGCTGAAGGATGTAGATTCATCTTGTCTTCCCTGGTTACTTCCTATTGGTTAGGGAACATAGGCCTTGCAGATCCTGGGTTCAAAAATCTCTATCCATCTAATGGATCTATCTCATGAGTTGGAGAAATTCCAGAGGGTGCCAATGACTGTGTCCCCCACATTGTCATCACCAATCTGTGAAGTCATTGGCCTCTTTCCTGCCTTTTTAAGTAGCAACTGAGGTCCTCAAGTGGTTTACAGGAGCTAGCTGACTTGTGCACTGGGCAAAATCCTCTACCCTGCACAGAAGTAATCACAGGAGGTGGTACAACGTGCATTGTATGCTCCAGTGCAAGAACACACACACACACACACACTCCAGGTTCTGGTCCTGGAGATCAGAAATTCTATTGTGTCTAAGATCAATAGGTTTCTTAGTGACACCAAAACTATCAGTGCCCGCCCCTCCTCCCAGGACATTGGCCTCAGGTTCCTAACCTAACATAGTGGTATGCCTCTGGAACAGTCTGCCTAGGAACCACTAGGCACCTGGTCTGCAAGCAGACCAGGTGCCATGGGTGTGGCCTTAGACCTGTCAGGTACCTAGCCTGCTAAGGTCACCAATGGGGCACCCCCAGAACCCCAGCCTTGGACCCTTGGCAGTGGTGTGCCACCAGTGCAGCTTGTCTAGGACCCATCAAACCCCTGGCCTGCTGCTCTAAGACTGGCAGGGTGTGGTCTGCCTAGAACCCCAGCATTATGCCCCTGGTCTGCCAAAGCCCATCAATGCCTTTCCCTTTCCACACTCAGAATCCCAACTTCATGCCCCTGATCAAGTGCAGTGGCATGTTATTGTTGCTGTCTGCTTAGGACTCATAATACCCCTGGCTTATCCACCCCCAGCCTGGGTGCAGCCTATTTAGGATCAGTGAAGTCCCCAACCTGCCTGCTCACAGACTTGTGTGGTGGCTCACCACAAGAGTGCCCTGCCTAGGACCATCGGGCCCCTGACCTGTTAAAAGCCATTAGTAGGGCACCTTCCCAAGTCCCTTGGCCTAGCACTGTGGTGTACCATGGGAGCAGCCTGCCTATGACCCTGGTGTTGGACTCCTTGCTTCTCTGCCTCCAAGCTGGCACAATCGTATGTTGCACCACTGGGAGTGGCCTGCTATAAGACCCCTGTATGGGACCCATGGCCTGCCTGCTCCCATCCTGGCTCCATGCAGGTGGCATGCCACGTTGCTCAGAGCAGCCTGTCTTAAAACCCAAAGTCTGGATTTTTAGGTCTTTTGCAAAAGCCAGTCTCTTGGATACTTGACATTAAAGCATAGACAATTAAGCTGACACAGCGGGATGGCTAACACAGAATTGGCATGAACCAGGCCCAGAATGCCAGCCAGCTATTTTGGCTGCTTTTCTCCCAGTACTGTAACACTCATCAAGGTACAAGGTGACCCAGGTAGCTGCTTACAGCTGGGGTCAAAATGATCTTTCTGTCTCATCCAATGGATCCCTCTCATGAGCCAGAGAATTTCCATTCAGGGACAAATAGTTGTCCCTTCCATGTTCATCTTTGCTCTGAGAAGTTGTGGGTTTCTTTTCATGTAAGTTGGCCACAGAAGTAGCCTAACCATGCAATGTGTATACTCAGGCCAGATCACACACACACAGGTTCTGGTCCCTGAGGTTGGAGATTCCAACATGTCTGAAGCCAACATGAGGAAAGCATGGACTACTTGACAACTGCAGAAGTCATTTGTGCTTACTTCCCCTGGCCCCACACAGTGGGTGCTGTGGCCTGGCCCAGGGAGCCTCAGCATGCCAGTTCTTGAGACCCTCAGCCTGGCTCATCCCCAGCCCTATCAGTAGTGTATGCTACCAGGTGTGGTGGCTTGGCCAGGGGATGCTCACAGTATTGTCTTTCTAGACCCCCTGCCACCCTGCTCCTACATGTACCAGCAAGTATAGTAGTCTGGTCCACAAGAGCCTTTAAAAATATACACATGTGCCAGGCACAGTGGTCTGGTGGCTAAAGTTCTCTCCTTGCATGCACCGGGATTCCATATGGGCACTGGTTCATGTCCTGGCTGCTCCACTTCCCATCTAGCTCCCTGTCTGTCTATGGCTTGGGAAAGCAGTTGAGGATGGCCCAAAGCCTTGGTGAGAGAGGAGTTAGAGTGGGTAGTAGGCAGTTAGGGAATTCTGGGTCCCCGAGTAAAAGAGAATTTCCCCACCATGTCTTGAACTCACCAGAGCACATCTCTTCCAAGGGATAGGGGTGCTATTAGCATATCAATTCCCCACCAGAAGTATCGGCCATTACCTCCGGCCACTGTGGGAAGGCCTCAGGCCGATCTCTTTATCATTGAAAGGAGAGCAGGAAGAAGTAATACACATCTGCCCAAGGCCTGGAATGTCCTATGTCTGGCACCTCTGTGGCCTTTTGTCCCAAGGCCAGGTACCATGGAAACCAGGAATTTTCTTTGTTCATGGAGAAACATCTTTGAGGGAAACCTTTAAAAGGTGCATTCCCCACCATTCATTCGGGTTTTGGGTTCTTCTTCTCTTCCTGCCACTATGGCAGAGGGTTTTGCTTATTCTTCTCCTGCCACTATGGCAGAGGACTAGGGTTTTGCTTCTTCTCCTCCTGCCACTATGGCAGGAGGTAAGGGTTCTTTCTATCTCAAAACCCCCTCCCGTCGCTAGGACGGGAGTCTTCTCTTCTCAACTTTTCTAGTAAATCTTGCTTTAAAACTAAACTGTGTCCGCATGAAAATTCTTCTTTCCTGCGAGACAAGAATTTGAGGTTGCTGCCATACTCGGAGTCAAAATTCCTGCAACATTGGGACCTTGCACCCTTGTATGAGATCAGAAAGAAGCTCCTAGCTCCTGGCTTTGGATCGGCTCAGCTCCAGCCATTGGGGCTACCTGAGGAGTAAACCAGTGGATGAAAGATCTTTCTCTGTCGCTCCTTCTCTCTGTAAACCTACCTTTCCTATAAAAATAATGAATAAATCTTTAAATATATACATCTATTAAAATGTCTAAATATATTTAGATACATATATCCAAGCATAGTAGCCTAGTGGCTAAAATCCTTGCCTTGTTTGTGTTGGAATTCTCATATGGATTCCAGTTTATGTCCTGGCTGCTCCACTTCCCAACCAGCTCCCTGCTTTGGCCTGGGAAAGCAGTCGAGCATTGGGCCAAAGCCTTAGGACCCTGTGCCCACGTAGGAAACCCAGAAGAAGCTCCTGATTCTTGGCTTCAGAGTGGCTTAGCTGTGGCTGTTGCAACCACTTGGATAGTGAACCAGTAGACAGATCTTTCTCTTTGTGTCTCCTTCTCTCTGTAAATCTGACTTTCCAATATAAATAAATAAGGTGTATATATATATATATAAATTTTAGTGTGTATATATATACACACACACATAAAATTTCTCAGTTCTCTTACAGATTTAAGTAAAAAATATCTTCTTACTACTGCATTCCAAGTGAGAGAATCAGGTGTACTTTCTTCCCCAAAGTACTTTTTATGAACTGTCTCATTTTATTTAGTTAGCATTATATGTATATATTCATTTATTCTTGCCCTTACACCTCCAGTTATTTTGCCTTTACTTCTTTGTTCATTTTCACCTTCCACCTTTCCACATTTATTGCCAGGTGCCGTTTCAGGGGCCAGGAATAAAGCAGTTAAAAAAAATACTGAAAAAAAAATTTCTGCCTTCATGGGGTGGCCTTAACTTTCAGGAAGCAGACATCTAAGAAACAAGAAACCAAACAGGAGGAAAGGGAGTTACAGATTGTGATGAGTGCTGTGGTGGACCTATTCAGAAGGAGTGGTCAGTAAGCTCCTTGGAGAAGGGGATATTGTGTTGGTCCTAACAAGAGAGACAGGCCATTTGACTATTAGGGAGAAAGATATTCTAGACAGATGGAGAAAAAGCCTTGAGGTGAGAAGAGCTTCACGTGGAGCCTCGTGCACTTGCTTATTTTTTTAACTATTTCAGTCAACAAGATACTAGTTCCAGAGCACACTTTGATTAGATGTTCCCTCTCTGTGTGTACAGAACTCACATAGCAGGATCCTGAGGAGCAGGATGCCTTTCTTTGTTGTAACACTTAGCCAATTGCAACACAAGATCAGACAGATTTGCTCCAGGGCCTGGCCTGTTTCCTCATCTCTACAAGGAGGTAACAATAGGTAACTGATTCCCAGGCCTCCTACACAGCCTGTTCCCCTCAGGGGTGAGAACAGTATCAAAGCTTGGACCATTTGGCCTAGCAGCTAGGACACCTGCATCTCGCCAGTAAGTGCTTGGGTTCCATACCCAGGCTCCAGCCTCCTGCTAATGCAGACCCTGGGAAGCAGTGGTGATGGCTCAAGTCCTTCAATATCACCCACGTGGGAGACCTCGATTGAGTTATTAGATCTTGGCTTTTGCTTGGATAAGTCTGGCTGTTGCTGGCAACTGGGGAGTAGGAGTTCTGTCAAGTTAATGTATGCATTTATATCATCCTTGATGTTTTTTATGCCTATTTCCAAGAGCATAACTAGACGTTCTTGCATATCAAAACCTAGAATTGAGGTTCCTATCCTTTCCCCTATTTGAAACCTAGGAGGTTCCAGAACTCAGTCTCACTTTAGAGGAATGGGGGAACAGGGGAGAAAGAGAAAGGTGAGAGGTCATCCAGAGAGTTGGGGCAGGCTTCTTCATCTATAAGTCCAGGGGAAGAGTTTCTGAAGCATGGAAGCACATGGGTGGGAATGGGCTGTTGAGAGAGCAAAAAAATGAAGAAAATGATGTGGGAACTATGAGGGAGGGAGGAGATGTAGCGAGTGGGAACTGGTTTTCCCTCTTAATAATTCCCTATGGAAGAGGAATTCTTCCCTGGGCTATAGAAGGAGGCAGTTTCAGGTTTCTTTTCATTCTTCCACCGACCCCCTCCACTCCACAGCATACCCCAGGCTGGCAGATGGACACTTGATCTGCCAATGTCACTTATTTCCCCTCCCAGTGCCCTGCCCCCCACTGAAATCCTAGAAATTCAGCGTGTTCTGATATGTTGTTCTAGAGAAGATCTCCCATTGCACAACTTCTGAATTCTCGTGACAGTGCTGGGTTTTTAAAAAAAAAAAAAATGACTGGGAGGGGCAGATGTTTGTCACAGTAGTTGAGATGTGTCTACACTTCATGTCAAAGGTTTGGGACCCAGTCCTACTTGCTTGGGTTCCTGCCACCCACTTGGGAAACCTGGATGGAGTTCTGGACTGCTGACCTTGGCCTAACACAGCACTTGTGGGCATTTACGGAATGAATCAGCAACTGGAAGAGCATACCCACTCATACTCTGGTTTCTCTTCAGAACAAATAAATCTTCCACTTTTTACTGAAAAAAAAAAAAAAGACTGATTATGAACAATTTGCCTGATCCCTCGGGGCCTCCGTTTCCTCAGTCCTTAAAATGGTGATAAAAAGATGTTTCTCATATGGGACTTAACTGGAAATTAAAGTAGGTGATTCTGCAAAGTATCAGGCTCCTTGCCGGCTTCTAGAAATGTCAGGTGCTATTTTCATTGTTGTCAGTGTTACTGCTGGATTTCACTGATCCTGAGTCATCATAGACTACAAAATGCACCATTATTTTATGTATTACTAAGAAAGACCAAAAAGTGCTGCCATTTCAATTCTGACTCACCAGTACAGTCATGCATCACTTAATGACAGGGGCCATGTTCTGAGAAATGCATTATTAGGTGATTTTCTTGTTGCGTGAACATCAGAGTACACTCACTCAAACCAAGACTGGTACAATGTCATCAGGTGACCCCATCTCATAGGACCACTGTACTTGTAAGATGCAGGCTGATTTCCATTGCTAACTGTCCCAGAAGCCCTGACTGATGATGATTGATGATGTTCTAGAACCTGCATTCTGGCTGTACAGGTATATTAACTTGTGAAAATTCATCACACCAGGCTTCTATGGTCTGTACACTTTTCCATTATGTGTGCTACACTCCAGTATGAGGTTGACATGAAAACAGTCCAAATCTGTGCTGCTTGCAATGAAGGAAACTTGTTTTGGTCTGAACTTCGTGCAGAGCATTACTAAATTAATGCTAAACAGGTGTGATGGCTCATTTGGTTAATCCTCCCTTTTGCAAGCACCAGCATCCCATATGGGAACCGGTTTGTATCCTGACTGCTCCACTTCCTTTCCAGCTTCTTGCATGCAGCCTGGGAAAGCAGTCGAGGACGGCCCAAAGACTTGGGTCCCTGCACCTGCATGGGAGACCCGGAAGAAGCTCCTGGCTTCAGATTGGCTCAGCACCAACCATTTCAATCATTTGGAAAGAGAACCAGCGATAGAAAATCTTTCTGTCTTTCCTTCTCTGTAGATCTGCCTTTCCAATAAAAATAAATAAATGTTTAAAGATTTTGGGCTGCTTTCCCAGGCTATAAGCAGGGAGCTGGATCGAAGGTGGAGCAGCCAGGATATAAACAAGTTCAACTACTGAGCCATTGCGCTGGGCCCCAAAACAAGTAAATATTTTAAAAAGAAAAGATTAATGCTAAGCAAATAGACAGATGCCTGGAAATGGGACGCAGTAACAACAGGACAATTTCTTCCTTTGGAGGGCTCTTTTCTTAAAAAGGTGCTAATCCAGAATAATTCATTTCCAGATGAGTGGGAAATGGTCCCCTCAAAATCGTTCACCAGAGGCAGTGCACATGAAGAAATAGCCTGTGGTCACACACTTCAGTAAATGCTGGAGCCGAGTCGTCAAGCTGCTATAGCTCCAGGACCGAAGCCCTTATCCACTACCTGACAGGAGCCATGGGCTCGTGCAGCTTCTCACCAAGTCCAGAGGGCCAGTGGGCAGGTCTGAAATCTTTAGTTGAATCTCGGGAGTGGGAAGTCCCAGCCCGTGCCCCAGCAGACTGGGGAGCGTGTGAGAACCAGCATCTGTACTCTGTCCTAGAAAGAATAGGGAGCTTGTGATCTGCTGAAGTGGGACTTGTGCCCTCAACTATTCCACTCATGGCAGAAAAGGTAGACTGTCAGACTGACCAGCACTTTCTCCAATCAGCTCGCAGCTGGTAGTTGGGATGTCTATCTAGTTGATTTTATGACTGATCTGTGGAATCTGGAACACAGGGAGCAAGAGGGAGAGGGGCCATTAGAGGAATTGGCCAGGCAGTTTCCCCATGCCCAGAGGGACTGAACATCTAGCTGCGCGTGACAACCTGCCTGGGACTGGTTACAACAGATGGCCTGATAGTGCAGAAGACAGGTATCTCCTAAGGGCCTTCCAGGCAGGCTGGTGACAGCTCACTCACAGCGCTGCTGCCTGCCTAGATGGCCAGATTTTGCCAATGGTTGACTGTTGCCGGGGATCACACCCAGTCCGAGGTGAACTGTGTAACCCTGTGTAAATTTCAGGGAATTTCAGGCCCACCGACTAACAGACTTGTTTTGCCCTTCTAGGCAGCTTGGAGCTACAACTCACTGTCCACCTCGCTAAGTTCACTATATGCTTGGGGGGCCTCTGGCCTCTTATCACCCTACAGATAGTGTCGTCAGTGGGATGACGACAATTACTAGGAGAGACAGGTGGAACGAGTCACATGCCAGCCGACCACCAGCAAGATAAGCACAGCTGCTGGCCTTGACGGGTTCTATGTAATTATGGACTGTCTGTTCTAGCAGAATGCCAGCTTCTGGCAGGGGCCCAGAACGTTAGAGAACAGTGATGGGCTTGAAGGACCCGATGGTCAATAGCCTGGGGCTGTGATGAGCCGCTTGAGAAATGTCAGGCTGGCTCAGCCAATGGCAGGTGGCATGGAGACATAATTGTCCCTCTAGTTGCTATGGCTCTGCTCTGGGGGGCCTAGCTGGAGTGGTGTGCGTGGGGTGTAACCAATGGCAGCTTGTCCTGACCTAATCATAGCGTGCCTGCCTGAGGCCACAGCTGAGTGCAGGAGCTGAGAAGAGGATCTACCCAGTAGCTGGTTCCAGGGCGAGAGCAGAAGGCGTCGGGGGGACTGTTCGAGTGGCCTGCGACGACGGACGCGGACTAGACCGTCTGTGAGAACGACAGCCTGGCTAACAGCTGGGTGCCTGTGCCTCCAGGCAGTCGCAGCTGGCCCAGGACACAAACGGATGCTGCCTTGGACTCACAGAGGGTGTGAGGGAGGAGGGGGTCTGGCCAGACACCTGCCTGGGGTGACTGACCCATCATCTATTTGAATTGGGTGACCGACTGGGCAGCTGTCCGTGGCGCTGATCCATTTTGGGAGTCACGGCGTGCTTGGGGTTAAAATGTGATGACGGACTGACTGACGGAGGTAATTGGGGGTCTGACAAGACGGAGAATCCCCCGTACGACTGGCTGACAACGTGATTGGCTACCGGCGTGACAGACAGACCAACGAACGGGGCAGGGCCTCCGGCACCCTCAACTACTGCCGCCACCGCCCAGACGCACTCTGGGAAAGCGCGGCGAGCACCCGCCTCCGGGACCGAGCCGGAGAGCGGGGAGGGGTCCGGTCACGGCTCGCCGGTTGGTCCTCGCCGGTGCTGCTGGCGGCGATGCGTGGCCAATAGGCTGCGCGTTCCCGGCCACGCCCGCGCGAGCTCTCTTCTCGCGAGGCCGGCTAGGCCCGAATGTCGTTAGCCGTGGGGAAAGATGGCGGAAAATTTAAAAGGTGAAGCAGTGGTGGCAGAGGCGCGGGCTTGCTGGCCGGGCCGGGTGGGCTGGAGGGGTGGCGTCGCGGGCTCGGGCACCTGGCGTGTGAGGCCACGGAGCCCGGAGCCGGAAACCCGGCGCCGAAAGGAAGGGGGATCGGGGAGAGCGGGCCTGGCGCGCGGGGCTGGGCGGGGCTGAGGGGAGTGGGCGCGCGCCTCGGAACGCGGTGGCCGCGGGGCGCTGGGGAGGCGAGGGGGACGCGCGCCGCACAGCGCGACCGGAGTGGCGCGCGCACGCGCGGGGGCTTGTAGCCGGCGAGGGGCGCCTCGCCCGCGCGCGGGAAAATCGGCCCCCGGTGACCGTTACCCGCACGGTGTCCACGCGAGACGCCGGAAGGGGAGGGAAGAAGGGGATACGAATCCCCCCCTACCTTGGTGTCGGGAAGACAGGGAGTGGGTGATGGAGGAAAGCTCTGAGCCAGAGGCATCCCCCCAGCAGGAAGGCAATGGGGGGCCTCCTTTGGGGAAGAGCTGCGCTCCCCACCATGTGCAAGGAAAGCAGGGTGCCCATGTTAGGGTGCTGCCCTGTGTGCCTCCAGCTGTGAGGAGTCTGCGATCCACAAGTGGGAGGCGAACCTGTGCGGGACAGCAGAGCCCAGCTGTGGTCAGCGACTGGCATCCCTGGCAGGAGATGTTAGCTGGGACCACTTGCGGTGAGAAGAGTGGGTTTCACGTGCTTGCGAAGGGATTGCATCACAGGGATAGGAAAGCGTGGGCTTGGGCTCAGTCTCCACTAGGCCTCACCTAGAGGGTGGGGGGAGCCCATGGAATAATTACGAAAAGCTCCTGGAGATTTTTAGTTGTGACATCTAGGATGTTTCGTTATGGGTTTAAATAGGTTCAAGTTTTGGAACGGCAGGTAGCAAATATTAACCATTTTCGAAAGATGCAGTAGAACATGGTGTGATTATGCTGAAAGTGTTTTGTGATTTGATTTGATCAAATGGCTTTTAAGAGCATATTAATTAAGAATGTGCCTAGCATCAGAAAGATATTTGCGGAAATGCCCTGTTGCTGAAGGTAGCTTGGAGATGGTCTTGGTAGCCCCGGCAAACACTCCAGGTCTGTTTTTAAGAAGCAGTGTCTGATCTGTATGGCTTTACCTTGTTGCTGAATCCAGAGCATATCCAACATGAAGTTTCCACCTTGCACAAAAATGTGGATGAGGCAGAAAGTCAGGATGTGGTGTGGAAAAGACATACTTGTGGGTTGAAAGCTCCCAAACTAATCGCTCAGGGTAGCTGCTCGTAATATACAATCCTGTATTCACAATTTCAAAGTCTGAATGTGGAAAGCTTTGTCTGAAATTTGGCACCATTTGTAGCAAAAGAAGATAAGACAGGACTGTTCAGTGAAGGTATTGTATCTTTGTTTCAGTTGTTTGTGATGTGTGTGAATCTTTTGTACTACAGAAGCATTAATGCGTTGGATTATGGTTTGATGTCCCTGACCAGGCTGGAGGTGGGTGGCTGTGTGGGTGGCGTTTGAAGTGGATGAGCCATAACCTAGAGCTACACTTCTAATTTTAATTCAATTTAAAAAGCTAAATTCTAGAAACATCTGCCCAGGAGTTCCCAATGGGGATTGGGGACCATTCCTTCCAGTTAGGCCTTTGTTTAGTGACCTGGGGGCTTAATCCCATTTCCTCCCCACCCCACCCCCTTCCTGGGCAGTGCAACCACCTGAGATGGGGGTTTAAAGAGATGCAGAGATAAGGGTGATCGAGAATCTAAGTAGTTTAGGAATAGTGCAGAGGAAGTCTGAAGCCCCTGGGAAGAATCCGTTAGGACCATCCAGATAGCAATTGCCTCTTTTAACTTCACTGCCCCAGGGTTAGTGCTGGGCAATGAGCACCTGGGGTTAGCTGGAGGAGGAAGCCCAATGGAGTCAATTTCTCCCCAACCCTGTCTGGCTGTCCATAACAGTCCTTCCCACCCCCCTGTTGCAGGTTGCAGTGTGTGTTGCAAGTCTTCTTGGAATCAGCTGCAGGACCTGTGCCGCCTGGCCAAGCTCTCATGTCCTGCCCTGGGCATCTCTAAGAGAAACCTCTATGACTTTGAAGTCGAGTACCTGTGTGATTACAAGAAGATTCGAGTGAGTGTGTACTAATGAGGCCCTGGTGGGAGGGGGTGGGTTCCCCCCATCCAGCCCAACACACACACACACACACACTCTCTCTCTCTCTCTCTCTCTCTCTCTCTCTCTCTCTCTCTGCTGGTATTTATGAAATGGAATTTCTTCCTCCTGGTTCTAAAAATTGCATTGAGTAGATTCTCATTCCCGTTTTACAAGTAGGGAGACTCAACGCTTTCCGAGGGATAGTGGGAAACAGGAGACAGGGTGAATCACTAAAGAAATCCCTATTCCCACGACCTTAAGAAGGTAAAACCAATTGCAGAGACAGATGTTGAGCCCAGGAGCCCAGCTGATGCTAGCTAAGGTCCCTATGTGCTTTCAGGATGGCCCAATTCCTTGGGATCTTGCACACCCCAGGGGGAGACCAGGAAGAAGCTCCTGACTTTGGACCAGCCCAACTCTGGCTGTTGCAGCCTTTTGGGTAGTGAACCAGCAAATGGAAGATCTCTCTGTCTCTCCCTCTTTGTTAACTCTGTAACTCTTAAAAGGCCCAGAACTAACAAACTTGTATTTGAGTCTGGTTTATCTAAGTTCTCAGCACACTTTCCTCATCTGTAAAACCCGGATGACCAATAGCACCTACTTCATAGAGACTAGGGAGAATTAAGTTAGTAAATAGTCTTTACTTAGATTGTTTAGAACAATACCCACTACATGCATAATGACTGCCAGAGAGAATGTTAGTTCCTTTCCTATTTTATACCTAAGGAAGCTGCAGTGCAGTGCAGTGGAATTTCTTGCCTGAAGGTAGCCCAGGTAGCTAGGGAGCTGTGGGTTGAGGGTGTGGACCCGGGCTGTTTAACCTGCACCTGCTGTTGGCTGCTCCCCTCCAGCTGCCTCTCAGCACCCACAGCTCTCTCCCTGTGGCTGCTGTGTGGAGGGCAGGCTGTGGGCTGAGTGTGATGAGGGTTTAAACGGTTCAGAGTCTGGGTGGATTTTGAAGGTGAGGCTAGCAGGACGTGCCAAGACAGATGGATGTGGAGAATATGAGGAAAAGTGATCAGGAAGGAGCTGGCGAGAGGGAAGACAGAGGAGGGAGGAGATCTGAGAGATTCAAGGCCAACTTCAAATTGGGCTGAGTGGTAAGATGGTAAGGGGAAGGGCAGGGCTGGAACCCCATTTTCTTTCTCGCAAGCCCATCCCAGAAAAGGGGTGCGTTGGGTGTTCCCAGTCAGCTATGCATGGGAATACCACTGGGGGCCAGCCCAAAGGGCTTGCCGCTCACAGCGTCACTGTCCGGCCCACCCCTCCCCGCCTGCCCCCAACAGGAACAAGAGTACTACCTGGTAAAATGGCGCGGCTACCCAGACTCTGAGAGCACCTGGGAGCCCCGACAGAATCTCAAGTGTGTGCGCATCCTCAAGCAGTTCCACAAGGACTTGGAGAGGGAGCTGCTGCGGCGGCACCAGCGCTCAAAGCCACCCCGGCATCTGGACCCAAGCTTGGCCAACTACCTGGTGCAGAAAGCCAAGCAGAGACTGGCGCTTCAGCGCTGGGAGGAGGAGCTCAATGCCAAGCGCAGCCACCTGGGACGCATCACGGTGGAGAATGAGGTGGACCTCGATGGCCCCCCGCGGGCCTTTGTGTACATCAATGAGTACCGTGTTGGGGAGGGCATCACCCTCAACCAGGTAGCCGTGGGCTGTGAGTGCCAGGACTGTCTGTGGGCACCCACTGGTGGCTGCTGCCCTGGGGCATCACTGCACAAATTTGCCTACAACGACCAGGGTCAGGTGCGGCTGCGAGCTGGGCTGCCCATCTATGAGTGCAACTCCCGGTGCCGCTGTGGCTATGACTGCCCAAACCGCGTGGTGCAGAAGGGCATCCGCTATGACCTCTGCATCTTCCGCACAGACGATGGGCGTGGCTGGGGAGTACGCACGCTGGAGAAGATCCGCAAGAACAGCTTCGTCATGGAGTACGTGGGAGAGGTAGGGAGATGGGGTGTGTGTGTGTGTGTGTGTGTGTGTGTGTGTCTCTTACCCTGTGTCCGCAGTGTGCACCTTAAACTCCCTGCTTCCCCTGTGGCTAAGGCTGAGGCAGGGCAGGGCTACTATTCCATGCCAGTGACACCACAGCCCGCCTGGTCCTGCCAGCTGTTCAGAGAGCACTTAAAAATCCTTCCCAGTGGGGCGGGTTTCCTAGGGTCCCTAGCAAAGCAGAAGGGGAGGAACCAAGACACAGACAGCATGGCTTGGTGCCTGCCTGCACCACCTGAAAGGCACTTTCCCTTGTCTGGCTCTGGTCTGGCTTATTGCTGGACAGCTTGTGTTCCAAAAGAACCCCCTTCCTAGTGTGTCCGGAAGGGGCACAGGCAGAGTGGTGTTGGATAGCGACATTCCTTGCACATAGGCTACCTACTTCCTCCCCAATGCTTGCAGGACACGGGGCCATTATAGTTGTCCCCAAGGCCTTAGGGGCTGCATCCAATAGAAGTTTGTTTACCCGTGGAGCAGTCCTGTGTGACTGTGCTGCTGGGTGTCTTCTTGCATTGGGAGTCATTTGAGCAACCCTGAGTCTGCCAAGGTGACCCCCGCAAACCTCCTTATATCTCCGTAAGCCCCTTAGGGATGTGATAATGGCCGGGAAATGATGGGAACTGGCTTGAAGGTGTCCACACTGCAGTGACAACATATCCTACAGTGTCAACACCGGCAATGGAGAGGCTCCTGCGTGGAGGAGCCATGGAGTGGGGAGGCTGAAGCCCAGAGGGTAGAGAGACTCTTGAGGCACAGTACAGGGGAACAGTCTGGTACAGTTCCTCTCCCTCCCACCCCCCATAACTCTGCGAGTCTTCTGGAGGGAGTGCCCTCATGCCAAACAGTGGATATGACTGTCTATAGGAAGCAGGTAGCCACAGGCCAGGGAGCTTCTGACAGTATGAGAGGTCCCGATGGTGTGTGGGAAGAGGGGTCCATATCCACAGTGACCCCCAGCTTGAGCCCTCCACACTCTACGCGTCTCTGCTAGTCTGGTTTAGGAAATGTCCACACCTGTCCTGGTACTGGGGCCAGGGGACGAAAGCAGCTGCCTCATCCTGGAGGGATCTAGACGGGCTGGAGGAGACTGGGTCTAGACCTAAGAGCAAGCACCCTACCAGTTGGGCAGTAGTAGGGTATAGAGCCTGCAGGATGCTGCCAGGCCTGCAGGCCATCCTGAGCCTCCCTGAACTGGCATCTCGAAGGACAGCTATCTACACACTGGATCCTGGCAGCTGGGCGGAGGGGACCTTGCACTCCCCGACCCCCAGGCAGCCTCCCAGGGTGCTGGCCCTGCCACCCACCTGCTTGCTCCCCCTTAGTTGCCCTCGCTCCCTCTTTGAGCATTCCAGAGCCCTTGTCACACACTGCTCTTGCCCCCTCTGGTTATTTTCACATTCTCTTGTGCTATTTCTTGACCTCCCTCTTGACATGTTTGGTGACTTCCGGGCCCCCTCCACCTTGCCCCACCAAGACCTATGGGTCCTCATGATGGCCACAGGTTTCCAGGCTACACCAGAAGCAAAGTCATCCCACACCCCCACTGCTCCCCCTAGCCCCCACAAAGATGCAGTGCAGTGAAGCTGTTGAGCAGCCACATGCATACATTCGGGAGCCTGACTACCTCAGCTCAAATGCCAACCCCCTCCATGCATTAACAGTCGCTTGGCCTATTTGTATCTCAGTTTGCTAATCTAGAAAGTGGGACAGATAATAGCACCCACCTCCTACACTTGTTAGAAGCATTTAACAGGCTGTTACATGCCCATCCCTTGAACAACATTCAGAAGACAAACTTTAACGTAGTTGTTAACCGGTATGATCCGAAATTCAGAAAATCCAAATTGCCCAGAAAACCAAAGAATTTTCCTAACCCACCTGGTTTCAAAACTCAACTTGACCTTATAGGGCCTATTTGTAGTCTATTTATCCCTCTTGGGGTGAATATTAATAAATTTGGTTGTATAAATGCTAGTTTTCAAAAGGTTTACTGCTTTTTATTTGAAAGGCAGAGTTGGAGAGGGACAGATAAAGAGATCTTTCATCTGCTGGTTCACTCCCCAAATGCCTACAATGGCCAGAGCTGGGCTGGTCCAAAACCAGGAGCTTCTTCCTGATCTCTCCCACATGTGTGCAGGGTCCCAAGGACTTGGGCCATCCTCTGCTGCCTTCCCAGGCCACAAGCAAGGAGCTAGATCAGACATGGAGCAGCCAGTACTCAAACTGGCGCCCATATGGGATGCCAGTGGCACAGATGGAGACAGCCTACTAAGTCATGATGCTGACCCCTAAATACTGTTTGACCCGATTATGTGGTGCTGCTCAAGACACTCCATCCCCCACACCCACATGCCATGCTATCCTTCCACTTGGGAGGGGACACAGAGCATCTAGACGCAGCCCCGGGAGCTTTTCTTGCAGCCCTTCCACATTCGGTGGCTGTTTTCACATTCCTGCCCATCTCTCAGATATTCTCTTGATATTCTAACATGTCTGAAATGCAGGTGAGCTTTAGGGAATTTAATTAAACAGCAGGGTTTGATTTAGCTGGGAGCAGTCTGTCCTTTCCCTCGTTCCTGGCAAGGAGCACAGAAGAGAAGGGTGTCTACTCTTAGATTTCATAAACCCCTCCCATCATTGCTCGGGGTGTCCCCAGCACACCTTTCCTACCTGCAGTGCTGGCTGGGTTTCTGTCACTCTCATTCCCCTTCTGTAGATGAGAAGATGGAGAGGTGTAGTTACTTGGTGAGAGTCACAACACTAGGGAAGTAGGGGGAAAGAAAAAGGCCTGAGTATGTAAAGCTGTGGCTCTGTCAGGCCTGGTGGCTTTTCACGGAGTGGCAGGAGTAGGGTGGGGTGCATTAAGGAAACAGGCATAAGAGGAAGAACAGCCAGGATCCCTCAACGGGGCGGGGTGGGGGGAGGCAGAGCAGCAGCAGGCTTCCAGCCGGCTAGTTCCTGTTCCACATCAGCCCTTCAGCCCTCTCTCCCCACTGCCAGCTTAGAGCCCATTTCCCCCTAGCTCTCTGAAGAGCTGCTTGGGCACAGAGATGGGGTACCCGAAAAGAAGACTGGGAAGGAGGGAGCCGTTTGTGCCCTGGAGGGCTTGCTGGATGACTCACTCCTTGAGAGACTGGGGGAGCAGGTAGGGGCAGAACAGGTGGGCAAATGGAGGCTAGGGAGCAGGCAGGCATTCCCCCTGGCTTCTAGAAGGGCTGCTCACAACCTCCCATCCTGCCACCGAGCCAGCAGAGGCTTCCCTTTGATCCCAGGGGCTAGCAGGCCCGGGAAGGCCGCCCAGAGCAGGAAACATCTGAGCGACTCCCACAAGGAACACCATGTGCTCTCCCGGAGGTCCTGGGGAACTAGACCTTGAAAAACTCTGCCTCAGAATGCCTGTGTGGTTCTCAAGTGGTGTCCTTGAGGAGACAGCCCCCACTCCTGGAGCTGCTGTGACAGCTCTCTGAGGATCTACAGCTTGCTTGAGAGGAACTTGGCCCTTTTCCACTGGCTATCACACTCCGACCCTGAACACTCTATCCTGCCCACATGCCACACTCGCTGTGCTGTGTGCACTGTGTTGTGGGTGTCGGAGTCCATCTCTCCTGGAGCCCCTGAAGCTGAGTCTCACCCTCCCAGCTGGGACCTCTGCAGGCTGGCTTTATGTACACATAGGCTTCAAGCAAAGCACAATGGATGAATGAGTGAATGAACAAATGAATAAAAAGTGGGGCATGAAGGAGCCAGGGTTTCTGAACAAAGAGGTGGAGTGTGGGGCATGAAGGAGCCAGGGTTTCTGAACAAAGAGGTGGAGTGTGGGCCAGTGAGCCAAAAGGTGGAGATGGCAGGGTAGGCGGCCACGGATCCGAGGGCATCAGCATGCTTGCCGTGGCTCAAGAAGCCTGTTAGCAGGAGCTTGGTCCCCAGCCCCTGTGAAGAGAGTGCCACAGGAGAGTCCAGTCGATGCCACGAAAGTCTGTGTCCTGTGCTAGCATGGGGTGGGCAGAAGGTGCGCAGTGGATCTGCGACACAAAGAAAATGACAAAGAAAGAGATGTGGTGGAGAAGACTGTGAGCTGTCACCAGGACACAAGCCGCTGGGTCAGGAAGCAGAGTTACCGCACATCCACTGTATGCTGTGCTTTGTCCTGGTGCTGGCGGAGACGGGGAGGGCACTCCAGCGTGGGGAGGGGACAGTCCTGGGAACAGTGGGACCCTCAGCCTGAGCCAGGCCTTGACATTTGTACCCTTTAGGTCTGTCAAAGGCTGCAGTCACTGGTGCCGTGGGGGAGAAAGTGTGGATGGGGAGGGGCAGTTGGAGAATGTACTGGCAACATGTGGGAGACAGGACAGGTGGGCTGGTGTGGTGTGGTGGCTGCACTTTGGCTGGTACAGGCAGGACAGCTGGGGAGGAGGAGACATGGAGGGGAGGCCACCGCTGTCCTCGAGCTGCTGGTGCCAGCAGTGTGTGGCCAGCGGAGCTGTTAGCTGAACTCTCTTTTCCCTCTCCCCCACCCCTCCCCCGTTCACTGTGTGTCTTTAAGTTTTTGGCTTTAGCCTCTTGTTATCTTGGTCTCCAGAGCTCTTGGCCTTGGACTTCTTCCAGGAGTCTTGGTCTTCTCCCTGGATCCTGGGATCTCTTCTGCTAACATTCGGTCTGTTGTCTCTTCCCTTTGTGCCCCCGCCTCCCCTCTCCGCCGCCCCCTCCGTCCTGTGTTCTTTTTCTTCTCATTGCCCCTGTCCTTCTGGCCTTTTGCAAACACAAGCTATTCTGTATTTTGCCCTGGGTCAGCCTGACTTCATTGTGCCCCAGGTCTCTTTGCCTGTGTTCTGGCTCGCTCATGCTCTATCTTGCTGTCTCTCTCTCTCCTCCTCTCTCCTCCCTCTCCCCTGACATGCCCCTGCGCTCAGGGCCTCTTGCTCTGTCTCAAGAGTACAGGAAGTTCTGGGATGTCTCGCAGGCAGGAATGTTTCTTTTGTCCTCACTGGCTCTTATGCCAGCCTCTGGCTCATTGCAGGGCCCTTCATGCCGTCGGAGGCCTGAGGACACGCGGGCAGTGCCCTGAGAAGGCACCGCAGCCCGGCTGTGTTGGCAGCTGGCCTTCCTGAGCAGTGGTGACCCACCCTTCTCCACCTTGCTTTGCCCTTTCCCCAGATCATTACCTCAGAGGAGGCGGAGCGGAGGGGCCAGATCTATGACCGCCAGGGAGCCACCTACCTCTTCGACCTGGACTACGTGGAGGATGTATATACCGTGGATGCTGCCTATTATGGCAACATCTCCCACTTCGTCAACCATAGTGTGGGTACTCCCAGCAGGTGGGCTTGGGGCCAGGACTGGGCAGCCCGGGTGCCTCCTCACTTCTCCCCCCTCCCCGCTGTTCTTTCTTGTCCAGTGTGACCCCAACCTGCAGGTGTACAACGTCTTCATAGACAACCTCGATGAACGGCTTCCCCGCATCGCTTTCTTTGCCACAAGAACCATCCGGGCAGGCGAGGAACTCACCTTTGATTACAACATGCAAGGTGGGGGTAGCAAGGGACTGGGGGCAGAGGCACCCAGTATCATGGCACGTGAGGCTCACCCGTCACACAGAACCCATGGGAGATGCTTTAGCAGGAGCTCTTCACACAATGCACCCCATACTCTCAGGCTCCCATCTTGATTTCTGGATTCCTGCCTACCCCTTGTGGCTGTTTATTCCCACTCCTTCAACTGCACCCAGCCCAGAGACCCTCCAAAGGTCTTCCCTTAGCCTCCCCAGCAGCACTGTTACCCGCAAGCCTGCCCTACCCCTCACCCACCCTGGCCTTCCTCATTCCAAGCCTACAGCCTGAAGCCAGCCCTCTCTTCCATAATCTGTTCCCTTCTGCCACACCCAGGGCAGCTCCCTAGCAGGGGAGTCCATGCCCCAATCCCCACAGGCCCTCACTTGCTCCCAACAGTGCCTCCTGCACTGACCTGAACATCCCTGCCCCAGGGCTAAGCCATGGCCGGAACTCCAAACCACCAGACCTCAGACCCCTCCCACTTCAGGTCTCTGACTGCTCTCAGCCCCAGGATCCCAGGGTCTCATGGTAGAAGGGGTCATGGGACACTTCGCCTGGACCGTCTAACAACTTTCCTTTTCCCTCCCTACCTCCCTTCTCCCCCCACCCCATCCTGCCCGTCGGCGGCTCTGACTCCACAGTGGACCCCGTGGACATGGAGAGTACCCGCATGGACTCCAACTTTGGCCTGGCTGGGCTCCCTGGCTCCCCGAAGAAGCGAGTCCGTATTGAATGCAAGTGTGGGACTGAATCCTGCCGCAAATACCTCTTCTAGCCCTTGGAAGTCTGCGGCCAGATTGCCGGAGGCCTAAAGCTGTCTGCTCCTTGCCCATTGCTGCCCTTCCTGGCCGTGGGGAACAGCTGCCAGGGCTTTGCCTGCCTCCACCTGTCCCCCACCTCCCGCCACCTGCTCTAGGGGCGGGCCTACAGGGAGGACTGACTCCAGGAGTCCCTTTCCCTGGCCCAGTCCCATCTGTGGGTTGCACTTACAAGCCCCTGCCCACCTCCAGAAGTCAGTTTTTGACGGCAGGGGTTTCTGCAGTCGGGATTCATGGAAACCTCCACTGGAGGTCTGAGGGGGTAAGCTGCAGCCCAGCTTTCCTCTCCCCCTAGAAAAGCTGTTTGTTTTTGCACCTGCTTCTGTCTGAAGGCTGAGGCATCTGTTGCAGGCCTCCGCCCTAGTGCCCCCGGGCAGCCTTCCTCCCCTCCTCCCCTGATATGAAGCTACTTCCTCGCCACCGCCACTGCAGAAGCTATCCCTAATGAAAGAAGGGGGACTCGTTCCGTTTCCCACACTGCCACATGTTGGCCCAGAGAGCTGTACAGGGGCCATGCAGCTTGAAACGTGGACCCCCTCCATGCGTACACACACACGCCTATGGAAGGCGAGTGGGTGCTGGCGGCCCACTGACTGGTGAGAGGAAGGCAGCCCAGATGCTGCCAGCCCTGACAGTGGGCTGCACCAAGCTCTCTGCTTTCTGGAGAGTACAGAGGAGCTGCCCTGGGGCACGATGTCTGCTGGAACTGCTTGGAGCTGGAAGCAAGAGCTAGATAATCTGTAGATAGCACTTAGGACAATGTGCATTGTTGGGGGGGCAGGGGGCAGGGCAGAGGTGCCAGGCAATGGGGAGAGCACCTGGTCCACGTGGATTGTCTCAGGGAAGCCTTGAAAACCACGGAGGTGGATCCCAGGAAAGAGCCCATTGGTTACAAGGTGAAGTACATGCCCGGGGGTGGAAGAGGAAGGGAACATAGTCAGTAGGCTATGGTGGGGTGAGAGGAAAGTTCCTGCCAGCCCCGACTATCTGTGTTCACTGTAGGCCCACTGGTCTCTGAAGTTAGCTGCCTACAAATGTACAAAAGGCCAAGGTTCGGTTGCCTGCCTCGCCCCCTGCCCCCTGAGCCTGTGGGATCTCCCCTAGGAAGCCTTTTCCTGACTACCTGTGCCCAGAATGCCCCTCCATGAGACCGTACACTCTGCTCTCAAGATGCCAGGTCTGTGCGTGTGTCTGTCTTGCCTCTCCCTGCTCCTTAGACCTTCAGGCATGGACTGCCCCTGCTTCTGGTGTGTATCCCCCAGCCCTACTACTCAGCTTGGAGTAGGCATCAATAAAGTGAAATGTTGACCGCAAAAGGCCTAGTAAACAGGACTGGGGATGGGAGGGGATGGGGAGAAGAAAGGCTGGGAACCGGGGGTCCTTAAACCTCACCCATCCAACCCTAACCCTCCTCCATTTCAGCCCACACGGTATGTTCCCTGTACCATCTACATGACATCTTGTCCTAATGTAAACTTGGCTGATTCTGTAATGTGTACGGATACTCAAATCTAAGCCTGTCACTGTCCAGTTAGACAAACCATCATCACCCAACATGACCAAACCAAAATAACAAAGCAGAGGAAGGGCCATGGGGGAGATGCAGTGATGTACAAAACCCTAGCTGGCCTCCTGCTGTTCCTTGGCATTCCTTGAGCCTCTGCCCTTGCAGCCTGCCGACAATACTCAAAGGGAAAGGCCTGTTCAAAACTTCCACAGATATTTACCAAGCACCTGATGTGGGTGGGCTCAAGTGTAAACAGAGAACAAAGGTACAGTGTTGCAAAAATACTTGCCTGTCATCTTCCCTCAGCCTGAAGGTGAGGCTGTGGTCTTGGGTTTTGCTCAGAGGCAAAAAACCCAAACATCCCAAAGACCTCATATCCTGAGACAAAGATCCATCCCCAAATTCCCAGCGCATGCACACACAGGCATGCATGCACGGGGCAAGCTGGGACTCGGGCCTCCAGATGGCTCCTACACCTTGGACCTGGAACACTGACCCCACACCTTTTGGAGACCTCATACTCTGAGGCAGACCTCAGGTAACAGCCAGGCTTCCAGGAAATGGCTACAAGCACCCAAACTGGCATTTGGACCAAAAAAGGCTTTCCTCGTGCAGTGGAGGTAGAGACCTAACAACCTGGGAGGCCACCATGCACACTCGCCACAGCAAGTGTGACTCCCATGCTGCCTGGGCTAGCCCTCTCTCCCTGCCCGAGCAGCGGAGCCTGCCCAGCCGGAACTAGGTCCTGTTGGAACCCCCTGAGAGCCCTAACACTCTGAGCCAGATGACTGAGGGCCCCTGAGCAGTACGGTGGGCAGCCCCTAGACCCCACTCCCTCTAGCATGCAGTGCCACAGGCCCCAGAGCAGCCCAACTCGGAGGATTGACACCGTTGGGGACAGACCTCTAGCCTGCACTTTCTGACAGGTTTTGAACAGCTCTGAGTCATGGCAGCCAAGGAATAGGCAGCCAGTGCTTTGTAACACACATGCACACACAACTCAGGGGGCTCACAGTCTGGGGAATGCCAAAAAGCTCAGAGTTCAAGCCAAGATTCAGTAATTTCTCAGTGGATGCACAAACTGGGACCAAGATGGGCCAAGAGTTTGCAGAGCTTGCACCCTCAGCACCACATGAGAAAGCTCTGGAATCACTGCCTCAGGACTGAGGGCCCTAACTTGCTGCAGAGCTGCCACCCCTAGCATGCAGCTCCCTGTTCAGAGGTGTCATATACAGGACAGTTTTTCCTCACGTAGCTCACAGCTGCTGTATGCTGAGACATGGCCCCAAGCAGCTCAGAAGCCTCACCCAGGGGTTCCCTGAAGAGCTCGGAGACCTGAAACTCTGGACTCCAATCCCTTAGGACACCTTGCACTCCTGCCTGCAGTAACTCGGGTCATATGGTCCGAGCATAACCCCCAAACAGCTTTGACATGTCCTGCCCTAGGCTTAGATTCCCCAGGTGGCTCAAAATCTTCCTACTTTAAGCTGGATCATTAGAGGACTCTGAAATACCACACCCTTGAAACCATTTGTGGAATCTGAACTTTGGGCTCATGTCCACAAAGACTTCTGATAGCTAACAATCACAGACCCAGATTAATTCACACTCCCAGCCAAACGGGCCACAAACAGCAGTTCAGTCCTTGTGGTTTTGTTGGTGGTGGTTTGTCTGTTTTTTTTATTATTTTTACCTGAAAGTTGCACAGAGGGAGAGAAAGAAGTCTTGCACCCAATGATTCACTCCCCAAATGGCTGCAATAACTAAAGCTGGGCTGGTCAGAAACCAGGAGCTTCCTCCCAGGTCTCCCTTATGGGTGCAGGGTCCAAGGACTTTAGGCCATCCTCCACTGCTTTGCCAGACTATAAGCAGGGAGCTGGATTGGAAGTGTAGCACTGGGATTTGAACCTGTACCCATATGGGATGCCATCACACCAGGTGGAGGCTTAATCTATGCCACAGCACCAGCTGCAGAGTTAGACAACTGTCTACCCTATGACACAGAGCTCCAAACAGCTCAGTGACCTAATATCCTGGATAGAAACCCTCAAACATTTCAGAAACATTAGAAACTGATGCGAGAACCCTATACTGCCCAGAGACTTCAAACCCTGAAAACAGACTCCCTAATGAGTCAGACGCCTACCCAGGAAATGAGGCTTCCCAAAAGGAGTTACCTCATCCTTGGGAACAATCCGACAGTTGAAAGACACAATGACCAGAGACCCATCAAACCTTAGAGACCTTAAACCTGGGATGTGGGGGGGAAATACTTCACAGCTGAAAATGTTTTCTAAGCAGGTGGAGGAACTCAGAAACCAAGCAGGGTTAGGGATCATGTGAAGTAGGACTCGGACAAACCACAGAGAATAAGCTAGGGGCTCTCCCCACCACCCCAAAATGTAGATCAGAAAGTGCTCAGACCCCTCAAATTATGGGATTCAAGAAATCCTTCTGAAACTTGGGGTATTGACGCCCCGCCCCCAATATAATTCACAGAATGAATATGCTGGATGCAAAACATGAAATAACTCAGAGACCAGAAATTGTGGGGGCTCACTTCCCACCCCCAACAGATGAGATATGTCACATCCTAGATGTGAGGCCAGCAGTGGCTCAGGGAGCTGGGCTGCTGTGACACACACAGCTTAGATGACTCAGCTTCTCAGGAGCTCGTGGCCGGGGACCTGAGGCCGTGCATCCTGTAACACCCAGGAAGATCCAAAACACCATGCAAGGCAACACAGATGCTCATGGCCACTTCAGAGATGTAACAGCCCACACACCAATCCTCAACCTCCATTCCCGGGGACCCACACCCACAAACAGATCTGAGTTGTCACACTCCAGGCCATGATGACCCCCTGCCTGCTGGGGTTCCAGGAAGAATGTGGTATCAGGCCCACAGGAAGGTCATACGCATGTTGCTTGGGATGTGCACGCATGCGTAAGGACAGTATGTGAGGAGAAACCCTGAGCTGAGCTCTCAACCTCCACCATGATTCACTCATCACTGCCAGGTGAGTGAATCACAAGCTCAACAGCACAGCCAGAAATGGGCAGGGGCTCTCCCAGCCATGTCACAGGCTCATGAAGAAAGACCAGCAAGCACACACCTCCACCCCATCCCACTGCATGGGGGAACCAACCCTTACACATCCAGGGAGCTTATCGCGTTGACACACCTACCCACAAACAAAGCAGAGCTCTCCAGCCCTCTAACGCAGTCACAGTCACGTCGGCAACCTCACAAGCCAGGCAGACACCAGGGACTGATCACAGACTGATCACAGACCCATAAAGACCTCCGATCACACGCCAGCACACATGCCAGACACCTTCACCATCAGACATGCACACATACATACACACACCGCAGGGACAAACACTTCGTCAGATGTAAACCACAAACAGGTGATACACTTCAGAAACTGAGACATGTAACAACACACGGAATGGGTCCTACATCCTTGAGTCGCACACGTGCATGCTGTGACAGACTCAAACAAGCTGGGACCTCAAATTCCATAACTTACAACTGCAAACAGGTTAGACACCTTACATGAGCACAGAGGCATGGCATATTTTTTCAAAAGGTTTATTTTTATTGGAAAGGCAGATTTACAGAGAGATGGAGAGAAAGATCTTCCACCCACTGGTTCACTCCTCAAATGGCCTCAATAGTTGGAGCTGAGCCAATCCGAAGCCAGGAGCCAGGAGCCAGGAGCCTCTTCTGGTTTCCCATGCAGGTACAGGGTCCCAAAGCTTTGTGCTATCCTCTACTGCTTTCCCAGGTCACAAGCAGGGAGCTGGATGGGAAGTAGAGCAGCTAGGACACAAACTGGCATCCATATGGGATGCTGACTCTTGCAGGTGGAGGATCAGCCAATTGAGTCATCATACCAGCCCCAAGGCCTAACATCTTGAGACACAAACCCACAAACAGATCAAAGACCTCACAGCCTGAGGCAGATAGCCATAAATACATCAGAAATTTTTGATCCTGCAACAGAGACTCACAATCAAGCTAGAAATCTCACATGACAGGACAAAGAGCCAAAAACAGACTGCAGATTTGAAAACAACTCTTAGAGAGCATGTTTTAAGACATATTCCCCAATAAGCCAGAGATTTCCAACTAATGGAAATAACATACAATGCAGTGAATAACTTCATAGACTGGCCACACCCACACCTCAACAGACCAGAATAGATGATAGAAGAGAGAGATATAGATATATAGATAGATAGGTAGGTAGGTAGGTAGATAGATGATAGATAGATTAGGTAAACGAATACCATATGCATAGAAACACACCAAAAAGACTTTAGAGATTTGACACACTGTTAAATACACCCCCGGCCTCCCCTGCCAACAGCTCACAGAACTTACTTCCTGAGATGTACATCCTAAGCAGGCCAGCAGGCCAATGTTTCCTAAGAGCCTGTTTGCACCTACAGGCCAGCAAGCTCAGCTCCTGGGAGGGCATGTCTGACACACACAGCTGCATGCACCTGTGAACACAACAAACATCCCCATCATCAGCACCGCCCACAAAGAGTCAGGAAATCATATGGTGAGATACGTCCCTGCATCCCAGGCCCGAGAAGTCCCAACATCCGACACAGCCCCCAAGGGGTAGCAAGAAGTCCTGTACCATGCATCAGCAAGAGACCTCTCTCTGATGCTTGACTGATCAGGGAGCTGAAATCCCAGGTAACAGGATGAAAAGCCTCACAACTGGAACTGGAATTTGACAGCAACGCCTATCCACGGAAGGAGCCCAAACCTCAAGCCCTGTGGCACAGACAGGAAACCAATCAGAAAGCTCATATCTTGGGATTACTCCTGAGATACACACCCATAGGGAGATGAGATTTCTTCAGAACCCGCAGCACATATCCACCAGACCAAGAAAATACCAGAAACAGATCAGACACTCAACATCACACACCCGCCACAAACAGATCTGAAAGATCATGTGCTGGAATGTTCCTCAACAAGCACATTGAAGACCTCTATTGAGATCCACAAAAAGCTCAGAAACCTCCCGCCTTGCACATATAATCCTAAACAGATCAACCAGGTATACATCAGAAGGCTTCATACAGCCTTTCCAAAAAAGTAAATAAAAAATTATTTGTTTTGGTTACCTCCCCAAATTGAAATGCATTTGGTTTTTATTGTTTCGTTTTATTTTACAATATGCATTTCCACGAAATTTTGAAAACACACTGCCCAAATTTGGGTGCCCAGCTAAACTCATGGAGAGTTTGCCATGAGTTTTAATCCCTTTTGCCACAATCTTATGGAAATGCCCTTGTATGGGAAACTTGATCACTGGCCATACCCCTCCCTCAGATATACACGCAGCAATCAACCTAGAGATATGCCATCCCAGGACAATCACATGCAGATAGCTCAGAGCCCTCAGATCCCAGGCCACACACCCACACCCTCAAACACATCCTGCTCTGTGGGGTTTCTGCATCTACATAGACACACACCAGTGCCCTTCCCCATCAGATATATAGCCACACTTAGAGTTCACATAGTGGATTGCACCCCAGCAACCACAGACACCACGACCTGAGACAATGTAGCCCTTCCCTACCGCAGCTGTAACAAATCACAATCTTAACTGTCATAAAACAGCACTAGTTTATTAGCTGATCTTTCTGCCCACCAGCAGCCAAACGCGGGTTTTGAAGGGGGACAAGCAAGTTATCGGTGGAGCAGCGGCCCCTGCTGGAGGCTCTGCGCCATAGCAGTCTCCAGCTTGTGGAGCTGTAGGCACTTCCTCCGCCTCCAGTAACAGTATACCAACAGCATTCTATCTTCCAGTCTCTCTCAGATATCTGCTTTGGGCATCATACCAGCTTCTCCACCTCACTGCTCTAAAGATTCTTGTGATGACATGGCGATTCACAGCACCACAGAGACAGGGACTCTCTGAAACATCAACAGCCTCCCCCCCTTCCAAACACATCAGGCATAAGGAAATACACTCACAAACGACTCAGAATCCCTACCTGGTGTATATACTCACCTCAACATATCAGAGGACTCACAAGCTGGGATGAATAACAAAATCAGATTGGAGCCCTCCCGTCCTGGAACACACACAGCCGCAAAAGGCAAAGAGCACAAATTCTGGAACACACCTCGAAACTGATAAACAGAACAGAGACCTAATCTCCTACTTTGTACACCAGCACAGATGTCAAACACTTGCACCATCAGACTCACACACACGCATACCCCAGAGTTCAAAGAGACACCACAAGCTGGAATATCATGTTAGTTCTGTGTTATTTCTGAAGCAAACCACCACAGTCGCATCATCCTTTTGTTGCATTGAATGTCTGACATTTCTACAGATGAGGAGCCCAACAAGGTGCTCCACAGGGTGATCGTCAAGAATGCTGCTGGAGGCAACTTCTTCCTGGAGTTCTTCGGAGAGGGTCCAGTTCTGTGGGACACCTACCTTACTGAGCCGATGGGCACAAGACTTAAGCTTTCCTTCAAACGAACATAAAGCAGAAGGCTATCATTTTGGTCTTTGCATTCTGCAATCAGTGATTTTTAAGTTATTTTCACATTCTTCATACTGTTGGATACTCTGCTGACTTGCATCAGTTCAAGCTGGATTATTTTACCTTTTGTATAAAAATGAATGTATGTATTTATTTTTAATGTATGTATTTCAAAGGTATATCATCTCAGAGAGACAGTGAAGAGGATTTGGGATTTTCATTCCTAAACGGGATACAACAGCCAGGGCTGCACCAGGCCAAGCCAGGAGCCAGGAGCCAGACCCTGGTCTTCCATGTGGGTGAACAGGGGTCCAAGTACTTGAGCCATCACCGGCTGCCTTCGCAGGCACACTGGCAGGGAGCGGGATCACAGGGGAGCAGCACTGACATGAAGAAGCTCCAATGCGGGATGCTGACATTCCAGGCCACAACTTCACCCGCGGTGACACCACATCCACCTCTCTTTCACATGTCGCCATCCACCGCATCTGCCCCTTTTTCACATGTCGCCCTCAGCCCTTGCTTTGCTGCCCTGGATGTCAGCGCATGCTGGGTGACAGCCTCAAAGGAAATCTGGGCTCCAGGTCCTTCAGACAGACTGAAACCCAGACCAGAAACCTCAGCCAGGTTTACTGGCTGCTCCCAGCAGGGGCAGGTCCGATGGCAGGCAGTGTGCGATGGCCAGAACCTGGACATCTACCCGACTGTGGAGTGAAGCAGCGGGCACCGGGAGCCAGGCTACACCCACTGATGCCCACCTCGTGGTCCAGAGAACAGACCTGCCCAAGTCCCCAGGGCTCCCCAGATGCAGAATCACTTGCTGTTCACACCTGCTGCTTCCCTGCTTCTACAAAGACATGGCCCACAGATCCTGACCCCACCATCCAACCCCAAGACACAGGGCGCCCTGTACACCCTGGGCACCACCAGCTAGTGGAGCCCACGGACAAGGTGTGGGCATGCGGAGGTGTGCCTGCTGCTCCTGAAGACCAAAGTGAGGCCAAGAGGGTGACATTTACATCAATGCACGGTGCTCTCCTGACTGCCACAGCCGCCACACCTGCAGGGGTGTTTCATGGGACAGGCCCACCCAGAGGAGGTCCTTTCCCAAGCCCAAGACTCAATGCTCCCTTGAATAGGAAGTATCGGGAGGCCTCCTTTGACCTGAAGTTATGAGAAGGCCATCACCCTGTCAGGTGATGAGGGCAGAACTTGACACGTCATGGCTGTGAGTTGTGGTCCTTTTATGACATAGCTGTGTAAGCTGCATAAACGGGATTTCATCCCTTCAGTCTAACACTCCTTCCCCCAGCCCTTCCTCTATCAGATATCCAGGTCTTACCGCCACTGGGTGAGGTCCCCCCGCTAAACCCATCTGGGAGCTTTACCCTGCGAGGCTGGCCACTTTCCACCTATGACTGGCTGCTGGGGCCTCCCCTCTGGCCTGAGATGTTACACAGCACAGGGTCCCCTCACTGCCCCACCTGCCGAGGGACATGGGCTTGGCAAGCTGACCTGTGACCACCCAGGGACAGCGGTGTCCCCTAGTCCCTGCACTTGCAGCCCTCGGTCATTCAGTGTGCGTTCACACCACTGACCCCAGTAAGTGTGTGACCCCAGGTGAGTGACCCCAGGTGTGTGGCCCCAGGTGAGTGACCCCAGTAGGTGTGTGGCCCCAGGTGAGTGACCCCAGTAGGTGTGTGACCGCAGTAGGTGAGTGACCCCAGGTGTGTGGCCCCAGGTGAGTGACCCCCGTAGGGTTGTGACCCCATGTGTGTGTGATCCCCGCAGGG
Source organism: Ochotona curzoniae (assembly GCF_017591425.1). Taxonomy (NCBI): domain Eukaryota; kingdom Metazoa; phylum Chordata; class Mammalia; order Lagomorpha; family Ochotonidae; genus Ochotona; species Ochotona curzoniae. Next base: position 853,740 of record NW_024466769.1, read on the forward strand.
TTGTGACCCCAGCTGTGTGACCCCAACTGTGTGACCACAAGTGTGTGACCCCAGGTGAGTGGCCCCAGCAGGTGTGTAACCCCAGGTGAGTGACCCCACGGCCACCGTGTGCACTGGACCACGAGGGCACGGGGGAGGAACGCAGCCATGCAACCGTCCACCCGGAAGCATCCACCTGCGGAGGACGGCCACCTTGGAATGTACCAGCACGTAGGGGAGAGCGAGAAGGAACAGGCGGGACACAGCCTCGTCCCGCCCCGAGAGGCTCCCGCCCGCCCCGAGCCCCACGTCCGTCCTGGTGGATGAGAACAGACGCGGGCGGTCCCGGATCTCCGGCAGGGCCGCGGTGCCTCTCCGACCCGCCGTGTCGCCCTGTCCCCCACCCGACACCTCCGTGCTGCTCCGGCCCTCGGCGCACTTGATGAGCTCAGTGGCGGAGCTGTCAAGGAATCTTATTGGTCCTCCCTGATTATGGTCCTTGCTATTCGCCGTAGCTTCCGGATGTTGGTATAAGATTGTGTCGCCTCCGCTCCGGCCCTCGCCTTCCATTGGCCACTTGTTTTGGGAGCGTGCGCAATGGTGTGTGAACCCTCTTAGGGCTCCGGGGGTGCGGGCTGTGGGAATTTTAACTGGCGAGTTCGAACTCAAGAGCGCGAGTTTAGGTTGGTTCACTTGTAGAGGGGGTAGAAGAAGCTGCTTATGGCTTTTTGCTCTTCCCCTCTCTCCTCCTTCTGGCCCCCTTCCCACCCCTTCCCCTGTTCCTGCCCCGCTGGAATAAACCTTCTAAGATTAAAACAAAAAAAACAAAAGAGCTGCTTCTGGTTAGAGACGAGTGAGATTGAACATTAGAGCGTTACGCTTCTAACGTAACGTGTGTAACAAACACGATAGGGCTTTGCAGCCTGCACTCACAGGTTCTTAAAGTCAATTCTCTGGTTTCTCTCAGTAAGAGAAGTTTGGATCTGGAATAAGCCCGGCATTGTGGGTATCTCTTCCCATCACTTAAAATCTCAGCGTGAACACGGTGGGACCTTCGCCTACAATGTGTTAGAGTTACAGGCATTTAGCGCCTGACACAGTAACTACACACGTGACAGCAATTACAGAGCCACACCTGTTGTGGCCATTTGGGAAGTGATCTTCTCTGTCGGCCTTAGTAAGTGCACTTTTCAAATAAATCCTTTTTTAACAACAAATGCACCGCCCGGTGAGGCCTTTGATAATGCGTGTTTGGAAGAATAAGCACTTCTGCCTGCCTTATGGGAATAAAAGATAGAAAATTTAAAAAAAAAAAAAAAAAGGAAAATTAAAAAACCAAATAAGCAATCTCCCCAGGTCTGCATACACACAACTACGATTTTGCAGTGTTAAGCCTAGCCACTTGGCAAGGGATGTGTGTCACTGACCTGTGCTATCTCATACACAGCGTAGGTGATGTCGCCTGTTCATTTACTTTGCAATTTTGACTTGAT